>NC_068992.1:26476296-26478749 GCF_001194135.2 Octopus bimaculoides
ATATATATGTATGTATGAATATATATATACAGATACATTCATACATACATATATGCACGGAATAAAAGAGAAAGAGAAAAGTGGAAGTTGAGAAGAGAATTTCAAAACGCATCCACGTTTTTCATTTCTCTCAGTATTGAAATCCATCGAAGTCCATTGCGTTATGTTATACTGCAGCTGTATGGCAGTTATCCGATAATCTGATTTTTTCCTCGTTGCGTTATGGAAATGGATCTTGATCACATATCAATATACAATGTCGCATTTTGCTATTGATTTTGATAGCATTATATCTTACGCAAACTCGTATTCATAGCCACTTCAATATAAATGTAAAAGTATATACTCTTGCTTTTAATATATTGATGTATGCACAAAAAAAGAAGCACACATACAGACACATACCTGGTTATTTATATTTAAAAGTATATAGAGAGAAAAGTGTTTTGTGTGTGAGTATGTGTTAGAGAGAGAAAGAGAGCGAGAGAGAGAGAGAGAGAGAGAGAGAGAGAGAGAGTGAGAGAGAGAGGAAGACAGTTAAAGGACAGAAGGTGATAACAAGAATTGCAGAATGTCTGTGTGCGTGTGATTTTGCATACACATACAGACATATATATGCATGCATATATTTATCCATGTGTGTATATGTATATATATATATATATATATATATATATATATATATATATATATATAGATAGATAGATAGATAGATAGATAGATAGATAGATAGATAGATAGATAGATAGATAGATATAGATATGTGTGTGTGTGTGTGTTTGTGCGTGTGTGTATTTGTGTTTGTGCGTGTGTGTGTGTGTGTGTGTGTATGATGTAGTAATTGAATGCTATAAAAATACCAAAACACATACTGTTCCTAAAGATGCAAAATCAAGCACAAACAAACGTCCACATATACGTAATATATATGTACACACGTGTTTGTGCTCCGTATATCATATAGTTACATCTATTCATATTCGTAAGGCTATATTGCAGGTCCACTATTATCCTGTATCTCAGAAAGAGAATGTATATTTTCTGAGTGAAAGTGGAAGGCACATCATTAATTAATAACAACGCGAATGATGACGAAAAAAGCCTGAATATTCAATAGATTAATTGATAGCCAGGAGTTTCCTCACATTAAACAACATTCTACTTAATCCCATAGGCACCGTAAACATGAACATTTTAATTCTCATGATCCTAAATGCAGCTGTTCATGTTTAGATAATATAGCTTCTAATATCGCATGCTGCAATAAAAGCAAATGCACAACCACAAAATTTTTATTCCGCAGTCAGACCTGTAACCGCTGAAATGCTACGAACTGTCAACTGGGAGGATCATATCTATCAAACGTTATGGCCTCTAGACCCTTACTGATACCCGTTCATCGTAGTACGCGGCACAACACGGGGACGGCCGTAAATAATTTGAAGGATTGATCATATTGCTGCACTTAGAATAATTCATATCTGCAGACAAGTTAAGTAGTACGTCCTTGTCATGCTTCATCTGGAAACTCCGTAATCGTAGCCACATCAACGCATGAAATGAAATATTTTGGACAGGGTCCCACCTTACCCATGCAGAGCTCACAATTACCCATCTGCCTCCGCAAATTCCTGGAGCTACTCTGATTGCAGCGCCCGTTAATAGAACGGCATATTCTGTTGATGGAATATATTCACTTTTCAGGTTTTTGAAACCAGTGACCACACCGATAACCTCGATGTCCCACACTAGGTAAGGTAATATGCCAGATATGCATAAAAATATTATCACCCATATGGTTGCAGCTCAATGATCCAGCAGAGGCATCAGCTACATCTAAGACAACATTGATTACTAGCGGCATTAGTTTGTCGTCACTAAGTATACACTACGTACCCGTGGCTGTAACTGAGTATCACATGTTAAACTCTCTCTGAAATGCAGAAGACATTCTTTACCACTCAATACTTTAAACCATGATGTCAAATACCACGCTTCAATGGCTAAGCGAACATTAACAATGTGACCCCAACCAAACGGTTGGGGTTTTCTCTAGTATGAGTTTTCTCTGTAATAAAAACATTTTGTTTTTGTTTCATTTGCTTCCGATTGTTTGAAGCAATCGCATCCGTAAACACAAAACATGGTTAACAATTGTTTGTCAGTAAATACACCGCCGACTATGTTGAATGCCACTTCGAATCGTTTGGCCACACGCACACACACACATGCACACACACACACACACACACACACACACACACACACATACAAACATAAAAAACACACACATGTGAGTGTATGTGTATATGTTTGAGTGTGTATACATAACGATAGATAGATAAGTAGAGAGATAGACAGGTTATACGTGTATATGTATGTGTGTGTGCATGAACACACACACACACATGCATACATACATGCATATATATATATATATATATATATATATA
>NC_068992.1:26479256-26481010 GCF_001194135.2 Octopus bimaculoides
ATATATATATATATACGTGAGTCTCCTTACATGCTGAAAAGATACCTCAAATCCCTAAACCACAAAAAATACATTCTTATTTATAGCGCCTTAGCTGTAGGCTGGTAAGACGATTTGAAAAAAGTTAAAAAGACCAGTTATTTCTATATACCGAACTTTCACCACTAATGATTAAATAAATTAATTATCTGTGGATCATCAGTAGGAACTGCTGGAAACGTATAATTATAAAACTCAAGTGCATGCTATATGCCAAAGAACACACGTGAATATCGAATGTTATCGTTATACATCGTGAATTCAATTCAAATGTCTTCAACCAACGCGCCAATCCAGAATAAAGCAGCAGTGAAGAAAAATTCAGTGGTGAATTATCTGCCTCAAGAATTAAAACATTTAAAAATAAATATATAAATGGTAAAAATTTATTAATAATAATAATTTATACCAGTGGCCAGCATGCGTAAAACCATAAATATTTTTATAAACGTGTATAAATTACACACGAAGAGAAGAACCACTACGTATTTTCCTTATATGTCAAATTCCCAAACCACGAAAAATGGATTCTTATCAATAGCACGTTGGATGTAGACGGGCAAGACAATTTGAATAAATAAAACAAGTTATTTCTCTACTCCGAAGTTTCACCATTAATAATTAATTAAATTAATTATCCGTAGAGGTGTCTTCTGCTCTGCAGTTGATTGCATTTTTTGTTCCTTAGTATTTGCTTCTGAGAATAATTACCAAGATATGGAATGTGAATTAGAACCAGCTTGTAGATTTTTAATTCATTTTTAGAAAACTTTCCTTTTTTCATAATGTAATCGAATTATTCATCATTAGAAAACACGTCTGAAACAGCTGTAGTGTATCTTTAACCAATTTGCGTTCTTATTTTATATATCTGTGTGTGTTTGTGTCTGCATGTGTTTGCGTGTGTGTGTGTGTATTTGTGCATTTATATATACATATTTTTAATCAGAGTTACAAAGAGACACACAGAAAAAAATAGATAGTCAGATAGATAGATAGATAGATAGATAGATAGATAGATAGATAGATAGATAGATAGATAGATAGATAGATTGATTGATTGATAGACTTAAATATTTACTACGTTATAAAGCATTTATGAACTTTCGCTTGATAGATTGCTCATCAAATCTGATAAAGTAACTCTCCTTAAAGAAACTCCCAAAATATTGAACTTTCCTTGGTGATTCTACTACTATAATTCTTTACCTAGACACATAGAACATATAATGATGAATTCGACTGATTCTAGAGCAGCGATTATATCAGATTTACGACATGGCGTTAGAGAATATCTCACGTGTGATATGCCTGTAAATCTATATTTTTATTTGTTTACTTGTTCTGAGAATTATGAAAGAAATGCTGTTTACTTCCAGATCATAACTTTAAAACTCGTTCTTCTCGAGAAACATAGAATGAAGAAGAAAATATAAAGCGGTTTAGATAATTTTCTTTCTATTCACTATTGGGCTTTCTGATAAGATAACTTATGTATAGTGAATATGTACAGGAGAAAAGGATGGAAAAAAATTGAAGTGATGCACTCATGTGAATTAATCTAACACAACGTATTTCCTTCTAGCCAAGTATCTATCGGTTTCTTCCGCTCTCTTTCACTCTCTCTTCATCTCTGTCTATTTCTCTACTTCTTTCTCTGTCTCTGTTTCTTTCTCTCTCTCCTTCTGTATATATATATATATATATATATATAT
>NC_068992.1:26481206-26484001 GCF_001194135.2 Octopus bimaculoides
TATATATATATATATATATATATATATTAGATAGATAGATAAATAGATAGATATAGATATATACATGCATTTGTATATAAAATTGTATATATACATAGGTGTGTGTGTGTGTGTGTGTGTGCGTGCGTGCATTTATGTACATGTATATGTATATATATGTGTGTGTGTATTTGTGTATGTGTGTGTATAAATATATTTATATACATTCATATATATACACGTTTATATATGTGTATGTACATATGTATGTATGTGTGTATGTATGTATGTATGTATGTATGTAGGTGCTTTTATGTGTGAGTATAAATATACAAACATTTCTCATAGCATCAATGTACACAAGTGTGCATGAGTTGGTGTGGTTGTGTTTTTGTGATTTATGCATTCGATCAGAAGCAATTCTTTACGGAAATCATATTTATTGCAGTGGAAAATCGATTTATGGGGAAAAATCGTTTCATTATTCCTCAAAGTTGAATGCAACAAGGAGCATCTAAGTGCCTAAGTGGTTACTCAATCTCCTAGACATAGCAGCTGAATCCACCTTAAATTACCTCTTAAAATATAGAATGAAATATCGTACATTGTTGTCGAGATACACTACGTCTGAAAACGGAAAAACAACGAACGGAAAATGGATGAAACGTATTCTATATTAATTTTTCTTCGTCTCTGTTAACTTTCTAAAAATAACTTCTATAGGGAAAGACCATGTTAGTTATGAAGAGATAGGAAATCTTTCCATAAGAATTAATAAGAAACGCATAACATAATGACAGAGTTGTTTCCGAAGAAATTAAATGCAACTGATCGACTTTTCAGTGATTAAACTTTTATCAATATATTTGTATATATGTAGATATACGTATCACTTCTGCATATGTTCTTAAATCAATCCCACCCTCCAGTGAGAGAACCAGCTTCCATTGAGAAATCTGATATCTTTTTACTCTAATTTGAACATAAATTTGTAGTCATGTGCATATGCAAGCATACACATGTGAGCTATTTCTATCTAGATGTGTATCTCTCCCTCCTTTCCCCCTCTCTCTCTCTATGTAAATAGATAGATAGATAGATAGATAGATAGATAGATAGATAGATAGATAGAGAGAGAGAGAGATAGATAGATAGATAGATAGATAGATAGATAGATAGATAGATAGATAGATAGATACAATGTTACAGTATCAGTAGGGGTGGCAAGCCAGCAGAATCGTTAGGATGTCGAGCGAAATGCTTAGCGGTATTTCGTCCGTCCTTACGTTCTGTGTTCAAATTTCCCATTTGTCCTTTCGTTGTCGGTAAAATAAATACCAATCGAGCACCAGGGTCGTTGTAATTAACTTATCTCCTGCACCGAAATAACTGGCCTTGTGCCAAAATTTGAAACCAGTATGATGGTATCTCAACTGGTTGTCGTACCCAAACGTTTCATTTGCATTTCTATTGCAGTTTTCTTTCTTTATTTGTTTTTTCTTCTCTTATTTGGCTAGAGATCAAATGTTGTTATCAGGAAGATACGCCTCAGACAGAGAGTCAATATAATGATTGCTGGTCCAAGATAGATTACAACTATTTATCTTCATTGTTTCACTCTGAAGATTATTCCAAACGTAACCAAGCGTGACAACTTGCTCATAAGCAGAAAGTCTTCCCTCAGGCAATTTGCAGAGATTAATATACTTAATAGAAAATCTCTATTTCACTATTTTAGTCATTACAAGTATTTCATTCCTTCTGATATTCATAAAACACAAATACTCATGCATTTTTTTTTTTATTATCGAAATTAAATCCTTTATGAGATACGTAGTGAAATCGAGGTTACTCGAAACATAACCAAGCATGACAACTTGCTCAAATGCTGAAAGTCTTCTTTCTGGCAATTTGCAGAGATTAAAATATTAAATAAAAGATATCTATTTCACTATTATGATATACGTAGTGAAATTGAGAATTTGAATTTGAATATAATCTTCTTTGGAATGACACATTTGGTCAAGGCACCGAGCTGGCAGAAACTATATGTTCGCTGAATAAAATTCATAGCAGCATTTCTTCTGTATTCCCGTTCCGAGCTCAAAATCCGCCGACGTAGACTTCATATGTTATCATTTCGCGTTGATAAAATAAGAACCAGTTGAGAACTGGGTCAGTGTATTCGACTTAACCTCTCCCCCGAAAGTGCTGGCCTTCTTCTAAAATTTGAAACTACTATTACAAATTTGGTTAAAGCGGTGTTTTGAGTTCAAATTCTGTGGGTGTTGACTTTAGATTTCATCCTATTCGAGATCAATAAAGTAAATAGCATTTGAATCGAGTACCCACTCGCTCAATATTGCCGGCCTTGTGCAAAAATTGAAATAAATATTACATATTTGGTTACGCGTACTATTGATATCAGTACAAGATGTAGACGTTGGTGGTGCTGGAAGCGGAAGCAGCCGTGCATCTATGATTTATTTTGGCGAAGGGCCACACATGAGCCGAGAATGATAGTACATAATATTCGACCTAAATGTATTACTGATATTTATTGTTTCCTCACATCGGGTAAATAATATATAACACTATCCTGTTGCGAGTATTGGAACAAATGAGATATTTAGTGTTATTTTGAACGGTATAAGAACTTCTGCAAAGAGAATTTTAACTGAATAAATCTCACAGACTCACACTATATACATCATAGACATACATAGATAGATAGATACAAATGAATACGCACAAATATATATCTATATATATATATGTATATCTATCTATCTATCTATATATATATATATATATAT
>NC_068992.1:26484090-26488838 GCF_001194135.2 Octopus bimaculoides
ACACCTACACAGGATGAGAAAAACTCATTAAAGTTGAATTGAGAAAAATTAATAGGTAATGTGTTTTTTACGTTAGCAGTTGTGTGCCCGTCTGTGTTTATAAGTATAGGCGACTGTGCACATGTTTGCCAAGAAATATTCTTCGCAGCAGTGTTATTTCGCTTTCTATATAGTGCTTCAATTTGAAAATTTCCATGTTATAGAAGTTGAAGTATTTTCTAGTAATTACTGAATTTTTATCGCTGTTTTTCACGCTGTTTGGGAATATTTGTGCGTAATTTGTAAATTTCAAAGCATTTTTGAGATATCGAATCCAATTTCTGCATTTTATCTTGATTCCTCGCTTGTCTTTTTCACTTGCCAATCTTCTGGAATAAGTTAAATGTGACCCAGATATTAGCCAAATCATCAAGACCTTTTAAGGTGACTCATCCTGAGATGTGACCTTTATGTATCGTTTTTTACGTTTTCCGTCCCCTCCTTGCAAGGGTTCCATCTACCTTTTATAATTGCTAGTTGGAGATACTAGTTGCTGCTGATAATGAAGAGTTAACAGTCGTATTCTTAGTCGCCTGAATCTAAGGACGATATGATCTCTTTTGACGTTCCTGGTGTCGCTGTTGTTGTTTTTTTATTTTCCTAACTTTTACACTTCTTTTCAAAGAAATATCTGTAATTTACTCTAATAATTTATATGGAAAACCCTTATCGATAAAACATTGCAGCCAGATATATTCTGTATTTTTATTTAATTCATTTAGACTTTGCCCTGCTTTCGTGTCAATTTTCTGTTAATATTCTTCGATGTTATTCTTTAAAACGCCAAATATATTTCCATTAACGTATGCATATGTCTCACACACACGCTCTCTCTCTCGCTCTCTCCCTATTGCTCTCTTTCTCTCAGTCTGTCTTCTAAATGTATATATACGCGTTTGTATGTATGTATGTATGTGTATATATTTGTGTGTATGTGTGTGTTTTGTGTGTGTGTGTATGTGTGTGCATGTGTGTGTATGCATGCCTTCGAAACGCGGAGTAGATGGAACAGGGACAACTGGACAACTGACGAAGGGATCTACACTTTATGTTTGCATGTCTCGTTTATATGATTGGTGTTTTAGTCGTTCGAAAAAAAGTTCGCTTTCTGCTTTCGTGTTTATGTTCTCGTTTGTCATTGTGTTTAACGTTTTTCTTGCTGTCCTGTACCCATGTATGCATGTATGTATACATAATGATGTATGTATACATAAAGATGTATGTATGTACATATATGTATGGATATATGCATATATTTTTATATTATTTATATATATATATATATATGTGTGTGTGTGTGTTTGTGTGTGTATAAATTATACATATGTATATGCATATATATATATATATATATCTATATACATATGTATAATGCATGTATGTATGTATGTATGAATGATTGACCACCTGTAAATATACCTATACACATATGTATGCTTAAACACATACATACATGCATACATACGTACATGTATGCATACATACATACACATGTATGTATGAAGGCGGCGAGCTGGCAGAAACGTTAGCACGCCGGGCGAAATGCTTAGCGGTATTTTGTCTGCCGCTACTTTCTGAGTTCAAATTCCGCCGAGGTCGACTTTGCCTTTTATCCTTTCGGGGTCGATTAAATAAGTACCAGTTATGCACTGGGGTCGATATAATCGACTTAATCTGTTTGTCTGTCTTTGTTTGTCCCCTCTGTGTGTAGCCCCTTGTGTGTTGTAAAGAAATAATACATACATACACATATACATACATACACATATACATACATACATGCATACATAAAATTGATCGTGCCCGTATACGGATATTGCATGCTGAAGGCTTATACTATACCTAGCAATGCCCTTGCGAATAAACACTAAAACATACATAGTAGGTAGTATTCCGACATGAATATTTGATATCAACAATGTAGTCTGGCATAGTTTTGTCATCAACTCAGGCTAACGCCAAACACTTGCCAAGTTCTTGAAAGAAAATTGATTCAAAGAACAAAATTGATTCAAAGATGGTTTATCTGTAAGATCTATCTCACTCACACTAATTGCATTTCGTAAACGAATTTCTGAAATATCTATGAATTGGAATCAAAAAACAAGAAAGGCACGTCCTAGACACTTCTTAATTAGAAACGCCATGGGAAGTGGGTTTTCATTCACACCACGCTCTCATGTACCTACATACATACATATATATATATATATATACACACACACACTCACCCCCCCCCACACATATATTATAGAGAGAGTCACATACAGATAGAAAGATAGATAAATAGACAGATAGATAGATAGATAGATAGATAGATAAAACAATAGACTGACACACAAGCAGACACACATAGACAGATAGATAGATAGAGAGAGAACGAGAAAGAGAGAAAGAGAAAGAGAGAGACACATAGAGTCTCACACACACATAGACAGATAGATAGATAGATAGATAGAGAGAGAGAGAGAAAGAGAGAGAGAGAGAGAGAGAGAGAGAGAGAGGTACACACAGAGACTCACACATAGATAGATAGATAGATAGATAGATAGATAGATAGATAGATAGATAGATAGATAGATAGATAGATAGAAGTATGTAGCTGCGCTTCGAAATTTCTTTGTTGTTTGAGTAGATTTGTATTTTACGTCGTTAAGTTGAACACTGCCTTAGAACGCGCACTAATGAGAATCTCCTACTTATCAGTGTTGTATTGTGTTCATTGTACGTGGGTGACTAATATTGCCCCCAACATTCTTATATATTGCATAAATATCTGCGTGCTACAAACTGATGCATTTATGAATGAATGTATTGTCTGGAAAGCTATTCCGATAGTTTGAATGTATCATGAGCACTAAATTCATACAATATTTATGAGTGATAAAACTGAATTTTGTTTTATCTCTGTCATCTACACTCATCTTAGAGTTTTCCATGAAGTTCCCCCTTCCTGGAAGTGCCCCTCATCCTCGAACATTTCCAGGAAGTTCATTCTCCAACCTCGGACTTTTCCAGAAGATGCCCGTCTCCTCGGACTTTTCCAGGATCTTCCACACACCATCGGATTTTCCAGGAATTTCTTTCCCCTCATCGACTTTTTTCAGGAAGTTCTACTTCAAAATTTTCAAGGAAGTCCCAATCCTCGGACTTTCGAGGAAGTTCTTTCCCCATCCTCGGAGTTTTCCAGGAAGTTTCACCTCCCCTTCCTTTTCCTCTTCTCTGATTTTTCAGGAAACCTCCCTCCTCGAACTTTTCCAGGAGGTCCCCTCAGCTATCCCAGCTCAGACTTTTACAGGAAGTTACCATTCTTCCTCTCCTCGGAGTTTTCCAGGAAGTCCCCTATCCTCTCTCATTCCTCGGTTTCTCAGAGCACTGTGGTGTTACTCTCCCCGGACTTATCCAGAAATTTCCACCTCGAACTCTTCCAGGAAATTCCCCGTTTCCCCGGACTTTTCCACGAATTTCCCCTCCTCCGGATTTCCCAGGAAGTTCCCCTCGTCGAACTCTTCTAGGAAGCTCTGCTTCTCCAGACTTTTCCATGAAGAAGTTGCCCTCCTCGTACACTTCCAGGAAGTTCTTTCCCCCTCCTTGGACTTTTGCAGGAAGTTCCTCCTATCCTTGAACTCTTCAGGCATTTTCCGCCTCCTCGGAATTTCCTCCTCCCATGAAAGCCTCGGATAGTTCTTGGATGACCAGTTTTCTTTAGTTGAAGGTAGGCAACAATAAATCAACAAAGGTTTCAAGCAGTTTCCAAGGGTTTTGAAAACATATTAAGAACATTAGAGATGCTGTCAAGCTTGCGGCGATAAAAAAAAAGCGTTGTTGGGTACAACTCACATTCTAAGTAGAGTATTGGATCTTTGTGTCACAGGAGAATGCACTAATGGGAACCTTTGGTGATTAGCTATTGCCTTCTTTCAAATAAAGAAAACTGGTAATTAAGGACTATCCGAGAGTGTTTCATAATAGACAAGGTAATAATAATAATAATAATAATAATAATAATAATGATAATAATAATAATAATAATAATAATAATAATAATAATAATAATAATAATAATAATAATAATAATAATAATGATAATAATAATAATAATAATAATGATAATAATAATAATAATAATAACAACAACAACAATAACAACACTATGGAATAACAACAGAAAGAAGATGGTATGAGCACACGCCAGGAAAGGTCATAGAAAACAAGAAAACAACCATATTATGGGATATGCTAATACACACAGATAGAGAAATTAAGGCCAATAGGCCAGATGTAGTTGTCAGAGATCATGAGGAATAAAAATGCTTTCTAAGTGATGTATCCATACCAGCAGATGACAACGTTTTTCTAATAGAAATGGAGAAACTTTCAAAGTACAAAGACCTGGAAATAGAGGTAACTCAAATGTGGAATCTAAAAACAGAAACAATTCCTATCATAGTAGGTGCCTTAGGTATAATGAAACAATATTCAGACACATATGTAACAAAGACACCAGGACTTAGAAATATATATAACATACAGAAAATTGCACTACTATGCACCGCACACATCCTACGCAAAATACTTTCAATACAGTAACCATAAGTGCATCACAGCAAACCACAGCACATACTCAAGGCACACAGAGCTGCGCTTGGTAGTGGAGTTAAAGCACGTTGTAAAAATAAAACTACTGAATAATAATAATAATAATAATA
>NC_068992.1:26488848-26489356 GCF_001194135.2 Octopus bimaculoides
TAATAATAATAATAATAATAATAATAATAATAATAATAATAATTAACTAGCAGATGGGAACAGAAACTTCTACATGGCAAGTATGTGGCCCGTAGCAAACAAGCTGATGTCGACCAGAAACACACGCAACAATGTTACGAAGCTCAGGATTAAAAGCAGAGAGTGAAGATTTCATATTAGCTGCTCAAGACTAAAGCTTATTAACCCGGAACTACCAAGCCAATGTGATAAAAAATGGAGCTGACACAAAATGCTGATTCTGTAACGATGAGATTGAAACTATAGACCACCTAATCTCAGGGTGTAGAGTCTTAGCACCTGTAGATTATAAAGCAAGACATGACAGAGTCGACCAGTATTTACCCTGGACAATATGTCGGCATTATAAAATCAAAACCGCTGACAAAACAGCTGAAGCTGTGACTGAGGCAGAAAAAGTATCGATTCTCTGGGACTTTCCCGTACATACCGACAAAACTATAAAAGCTAATAAACCGGATATTATTAT
>NC_068992.1:26489561-26495175 GCF_001194135.2 Octopus bimaculoides
AGTAACAAATCGTGTTAACTGGAATAACTCATGTACTGAGAAGAGCATTATCGCTGTGAAAACAACGTCCATTCATGAATTTATTTATATATTAATTTTTTTGAAATACATATTTTACCAGTGAATTTGCGTGTGTAAACTGGGAATGCATACAATAAGCTTCTCTACCCTAGATGTATGGAAAATACTCGGCGAGAAATGGAAGAAAATTTGAAGAGAGAAGAAAACAATAATAATAATAATAATAATAATAATAATAATAATAATAATAATAATAATAATAATAATGATAATGATAATAGACACTATCAGAAATGTGAATAAAAATGATAAGCAATTAGAAAGCTGCAGGACCTGGTGGTGTACAGGTATATGGGATAAACAAACTTCAGCAGATGCTATAAATTGATTGCATAGCAATTTAATTAATTGATCAATGAAGAAAGGAATCAAGTGCTGGTTGACGAAAGGACGAACGGTGTTGTGTCTGAAGGATGCAGCAAAGAGAAATGCTGCTGACAACAACAGACCAATTTCCTGCCCCCCATTAATATGGAAGTTACTGTCAGGAGGAATTGTAGAAGAGCTATAAATTTCTTGGTGAGAAGGATATATTACCGGCGGAACTTGAAGGCTGTAGAAGTAGACGCGGAGGTACCAACGATCAACTATTGATAAACAAAATGTTAAGGTAGGATTTTAAACGGACAAATCTGCAAATGGCCTGAATTGACTATCGCAAAGCCTATGATATGATTCCACATCCGTGGACCATTGAACACTTAGATCCGTTTGGAATTGTAAGGAATGCAATGTGTTTCTGAAGAGAAGTATGGTGGCATGCAAAACTGAAGTGACATCTTACGGAAAAAGGCTTGGGAACCCTAGGTATCAGAAGAGTGGCTTTTCCCGGGTGATAACCTATCTCCGATGCTTTTTGATCTCTGCATGATACGCTTGTCCTTGGCACTTAGGACAATTAACCTGGGGTAACAACTGAAGGAAATATCCCAATCTATCGAATACCTCTCTTTATGAATAATTTGAAACTGTATGGCAAAGATGAGACTCAAGTGCGTTTTTTGGTGAACACGGTCCACTGCTTTAGTACTGATATTAGAATGCAATTTGGGCTTACGAAATGCGGAATAATCTACCTAAAAAGTGGCAAAGTACAGTGCTTAGCAGGGATTGAATTACCGAAGAGAAACTTGATTAAACAAATTGAAATGGAATGATACGAATACCTTGGTGTTCTAGAGTTCAACGAGATAATGGAAAAAGAAATGAAAGAGAACTGAGGACAGAGTTTTCTGAAGACTGAGGTTGATGTTGCGCTCAAATTTGACTGGATGGAATAAAATCCAAGCAGTTAATACATGGGCGATGTCATGACTTCGGTATGGAGCGGGAATTATAAAATGACAAAAGAAAGAAGTGATGAAAATGGAAAAGAAGACCAGAAGAACGTTGACAGTACACGGAGCTTTCCAATCTAAAAGTGACACCAGTAGGTTGTACTTGACCATAAGAAAGGGTGGGAGAGGTTTAATCGGCTGCCAGGACTGTATTGAAGCAGAGAAGAACGGCTTAGTGTGGTATATAAAAATGTCGTGGAGTCACTGTTGAAACACACGAAGAAGGCCGGAGGTATCAACCCTGAAAATTGTGGAACTAAAGAACAATTTAAACAAGAAATGAACAAAAGGAAGAAAAAGCATGAAGGGAAAAGAAAATGTACTGTCAGTTTGCAAAAGATGTGGACGCCGAGGAAGATACAGAATGTAGTGACAATTTGTTTTTAAGTGTTGCCTATTAATATATGCTATACTGAGAGCTGCATTTAATATATTCAAAATCATATATCATAATGAATAAAATGATTTAAAGAATATTAATCGCTTATCAAAAATGGAAGTATTTAATCGGCGCGGTACCTCTTTTTCTTATGAATAATAATCTATCACACTTCTAGGTTTCCTTTACCTCCACTGTATTTCAGCATCTTCGATCATCGGTAGTCCTTCAATGTTTCAAAGATTGGATGCTATTATCATCACACAATTGTTGTTCTTTTGTTTACCTGATAAGGTTTGAGTAGATGCCAAACAATCTCTGTAAAAGACACTAAGTAGATAGTTTTCTGAATCCTACTTAAGCCACTAAAGGAGTTTCTGAAAATTAAGTTGAAATATCAATTTAGTTTTATTCCCAAATATATTCTTCAACTTAGTTTCAGTTATTTAAAATAGCAGTAAATAAATTCTTCTTCTGTTTGACTGAATAGGAAAATTGCTTTGTTCTTAGCAAAATTAAGAGTCACGGATGGAAGCATACAATTAAGTAAATGCATCAAAGAAACGATATATATTAAAATGGTTTAGCTCTCTATAAGCAATTATATGTAAGCATTGAAGCATTGTCACTTTAAGTGAGCCTTTTCTAAAGAACTTTAACAAATCTAATTTTTACACATACACGCGCACGGACACTCACGCACGCGACATATACACACACACACATACACACATGTAATGAGATTGGAAAGAGAATATAATAGGTTTATACAGTAGACAAACAGGAAAGAAACAATTCATTTAATTTAAGTTCTTGTCTCAATTGTTGCAGGTTAGATGCCTATTAGCGACATTTTAAATTGAAGGTTGGATAGTTTAGCCTTTCATTAAATTGAGGGATGCAAAAAAAACTAGTCTAAAAAGCCGAATTGGTTTCTTTTATAGTATGTTAAGTCATAGAAATGTCTATTTTTATCTGAATAATCTGAGGTATGAATGTAAAATAATTTAATGAAATTGCATTGAAATTTCCAGAGGTAGTATCGTAAGTTCTTAAATATGAACGAACTCAGTTCAACCGTTATAAACCTGTTCGAGAAAGTGGTTTACACTGTGAATATTGACGGTATGGTGTGGTGTAAACAATTGGCTACTACACCCATGGGTCCCAACGAAGGCTAAATCATTTGACTCTCAAAAACACATTTCATAAGTAATTGTAATTATCTCTGTTTCATGAAGACCACTCATAAATTCACTCAGATAAACATAATCATGAAATCATTTAACGATGGCTGTTTTTGATGTTATTGTTAACGTGCATTTTGCTGTTTGGCCACGAATTAGCACTAAACGAGCTAACCTATGAGCAAATATCACTGTCATTCTGATTTTTCATATCTTCATGTTACGCAATGTGTTCCTTTTCTAACATTCTTTTCTCGTCTAGGCTCAAGGCCTGAAATCTTTTGGTGGGAGGGGCCCAGTCGATTAGATCGACTCCAGTACGCAGCTGGTACTTAATTAATTTGTTGACCCCGAAAGGATGAAAGGCAAAGTCGACCTCGGCGGAATTTGAACTCAAAACGTGAGGACAGGCGAAATACCAATAAGCATTTAGTTCGGTGTGCTAACGTTTCTGCCAGCGCGCCGCCCTTTCTGACAAATTGTTGGAGAGAGATTTGAGGGAGCTCTCGCTGAAATACTTAGTCATGTGATCACGTTGACGTTCCCCAGTTAACATGGGTGATAATGGTAGATTCTGAAGATATTATTTTAAAGTATGACTATTCTTATTTCAATTTATTTGTCATGATATTTTAGTGTTTTTCCTTTCTTTTAAATGTGTTACATCACTTTCTGTATTTCAATGTTAGATAAAATTAAAATTACTCTTCATTTACATTTTGTCTGTCGTTCTCAGCCATTCCTCTCCTCTCCCAAACTTTCTCTCATTCTTCACAACATAGCTCTCATGCATCGTCAAATATTCCTTCTTAAATCCTAAGAAATGTGAAATAAACCATACACTTATGCGATAAAGGTTTGCATACAAAATATATTTCATAGATAAATATGAAATATGGTGAGCAACATATTTGATTTTTAGTTTAGTATCGTAACTGATACACAATAGTGTCGTTATGATTAACAGTTAGCACGCGTGTGTTTTTTGTTCACAATATTCTCATGGGAATATTGAAGAAAAGAATAGGACAAATATTAGTTGGGCGACGTTTGCAGAGTAGAACTTATGCGGATTCTCGAAGATGCAAGCCGATGAAAGATATACACATGCATACATACATACATACATACAAACATACATACATACATACATACATACATACATACATACATACATACATATATATGTGTACGTATGTGTGAACACGAAGCTTTCCGCGCAGTTTCCGTCCACAAAGTCACAACTACAAAGCAACGATCAACCTACATTCATGTAGAAAGAAACGTGTGCAGTGACCTGCATAATAATCTCAAGCAAAGAACCATATAAATAGGAATTGCACATTCAAACTTGCCCTAAATTTGGTGCATGAATTATTAAGTTCATAATTCATACAAAAATGTTCTATGGTCTCACAGCTTTCGTAAGTGTGGCTTTCGTTATACAAAAATTTCCACGTGTTATTTAAGATTATTCAATGCTGTTTTCTATTGGTTACTCTCCTGTCTGACCAATTTAAATTGTACTCTTTATTGAAAGTTTCCATTGAGGCCATGGCTATTCATGGCTTTAATATTTCTTTAATTCAGTCAACGGGTACCCAGAAATTACTGTCCAGTTCTCCACTGTAGTAAGACGGAAGTCTGTTAAAGCGACCAGATAAAAGCCTGTGCTATCTCTCACGGTTAACAATTTATGTGGATAGTAAGGATTTCAAGAGAACGTTTTGTTGTCACAATGATAAATGTTATTGAATAGTAAAAGTGGCCACTGCCGCACGTTGCAGAATTCTTGATTGTCACCAACACCTAAAAACAAAGGTGTCTTACAAATCTTACATTAAAAGACACGGTCGATACATTAACAATAGTTTATGCTTGTGATGTACGCTTTATAAATTACTGGTTGTATATGTTCTTTGAATATATTTTAATGTTAAACTACAAAATAAAATATAGCCAGTATGATTAGTTCAATTAACCAGTTTAATATAAAGTGCCTGCTATAATTCTATGTAAATGATTTATTCAAGAAGGCTGAGGAGTCTTCTATTCTTTGTAATATATCGCTCCAATTAATGTACAAACAAAACATTCTTCAATAAATGCTGTATCGATTACATCAGTACATATGTATATGACAGATAATATAGTATTAAATTATCTTTCGGAGAATAAAATAGCGAAACGTTGCTATGCATTTGATAAATGTTGTGGAAAAGAATGAATGTTATTCATCAATGTTTAGTGGCATATTTTCTTTGACAGCAATTCCAAACTAATAAATATATCTGAACAATATAGAAAACGAGGAAAATCTAAGTAAATGTAGCAATTTATACAGTCTACCTATACTATTAACTGACAACAACATCGTTTACTATCACTTCTCTTATTCAGATACAGGAAGATAACAAACACTATATTCTGCAAAAGTGTTTATTAATGTATTTGATTCACAGAAATATTTATGCTCTGGTTTATTCACTCCGACTTTATTGTCGGAATGTGTTTATCCATTTATTCGGTGTCTATAGTCTTCCAATAAATATTCCTTTCTCAGCAAAAGTATGTTTAAGGTTCATGCGCATGTATATATATATATATATATATATATATATATATATATA
>NC_068992.1:26495912-26501356 GCF_001194135.2 Octopus bimaculoides
TATATATATATATATATATATATATATATATTTGAGGAATTTATTTTCTTTTAACTAAATATATTCCTTAATACATTTTCATGGAACAAGTTTGAAACGACTCTTTATGAGTGGGGAGTTAATTACGGAATAATGACCTCTCTTGACTGACTTTATTAGAATAACATTTGTTTTTTCGAGTTCGGCAGCATTTGCATAGGGTTGAGAAATTTCTCAGCGACAGATAATTGCTTTAATAGCAGGAAAATGAGCTAATAGTAAATGATTCACGAGTCTGTAGTTTAGAGGTTAATTACAGTCTCGAAAGGAGGTGTACAGTATGCAGTAAATATGAATTCTTAATATGTTAAAATAATTTCGGAGAGAGAATGTAAGCAAAAACTTACTGATGATTGTGAAATTGAATGAGAAGGGGCGATAATTTCAAAAGATTAAATATTGTCTTAATTAAATGCCATGGCATAGGCAAAAGACATTATATTTTGTTGTTGTTGTTGTTGTTGTTTTGTTGGAAGGGGCGGTTGGAAGGCAAGACCGCTAAGAAATCATAATAAATATATATGTGTTGTTATACACATATGGGCAAGACCGCTATGAAATCATAATAAATATATGTTTTGTTATACACATATGGGCTCTCTTTACACCCAAGTGTATAGAAACTCAACTAATTACCAAAAACATAGAGTAAGCTTTAAATTAGAGTGTCAATCGAATCCATGTTAGTGATAAACAATAGGAGTATCGGAGATAAAATTTATAAGACAAATTCCTCATGCATAACACATAAAGCAGAACAGCAGATACAGTAGTATAGTTACAAAATGTTTACTTAACATCAAGCTTCAATTCGTGTTCTATTCTAACGTTACACAAGTGTCTAGTGATACGGTAAATTTGAACACATCTTGCGTGGAAGTGATACGGTAAATTTGAACAGTCAGTGCGGAAGTCCATCATAAGAACCCTTTCTTTTTGCAGGATAATACACTTAATCTGTCTTCGAGTTTAACGTTGACAATTTGGCAAAATCGTTTCATTTTACGAAAACCATGCTCTTGCAAGTAGAGACCAGGTCGAATTTTCGATCTGAGAATAACTTCCTTACTCCATTCTAGAAGTCTTAGGGTTTGTTGTAAAAGTCGTTTTCGCTATCATTTACCCCGTAATTGTGTGATATACCAGCCACATTAATGATGTCAGTCATGCCACATTGCTCTTGAAATACACAGAAGTAGGTGAAATGGAATATTTTCAGAAGCGACATATAAACTGGTTTTCACTTGTGTGAATCTCAATCTTGAAGCAGAGAATTCTCCAGCTTGATAAGAGCTAAACGTATGGAAGAAAGTATATCTCATCTAAACAGTAGCTTTTAGATATTTGGTACTTTTGGCTGTTTTTCTGAATTATGACAGCGTTCAATTTCTCCCCACTTGAGTTTGAACTACTTATCTAGCAACTGTGTTCTGATAAAAAAAAAACTAGTAATTTGCTCGATGGCCGTGGGATGGAATGTAACATGCTCCAAAATTTAAAGTTACTTCTTGACTGCTGATATGGAGTCTAAAATAATTCACAGATGAGACTGTACATTAGCTATATTAATAAATCTTACTCAAGTCCCTGTATACCTTATTTAAAAGAGAAGGGGAACAGTAATTAATGTAGTAATGAATGTATTGTGCTATTTTGGGAAAACAAGGGATTATATATCTGCTAACTCACGGGTGATCTGTCAATAGACATGAAAAAAGAAAACAATAATTATACTGTTAATGTACGTAAGCTTGTAAATCCTAAAAGTTTAAGTAGTAATCCTACACGATTATTCGATGTAATATTCTCATTATCGTTATTTCCTCTTAGCGGTTTATGTTTACTAATGATGATAGTATATGGCGATTATTAGGTTATTGGTCGGCTTAACACATGGAGTATTTTGTTTTAGAATATTCGAAAAATTTCCCCTATCCTTTATTTGCGATATATTCGAGATTTCTAATACAGTTCATGCTTGGTATGTGCTTCTAATTTCCTTTCTAGTTTCTGTTTTTTTTTATTATTATTATTCTGTTGCATGTGAAGTATCTGTGCTATTGGTTTTTCCTTCTTAAGCCGATAACTACAAAAAGATTTTCTTTTGCAAATCAATTGCACACACCATATCGATCACACGCTTATAACGACTAAATTGATTCGGCAACCAAGATAAGAAGGCTGCTTGACGTTTCATAATTTTGATGTCTCAAGGAATACCTGTGACACAATTTCTTTACTTCGATATTGAATTTTAAAGAACATTTTCTAAATATCTATATTTAAAAAAAAAAACTCATTGCAAAGATTTTGTAATGTGTTCTTGCGTATCATTGTGTAACAAATAACCCTTACGTAAGTATTTAATTATGTGATATGTACTAACTTTCTTTCTCTCTCTAATATCGCCGTTTTCCTTCACCCTTGCATTTCAGAGATATTTTTGCTCCTTTTCTCATTCGTATACATTTTTTCAGATTCATATCTTACAATAAAATTTCTTCGTATTTTTCATCTCTTCTGTTTCGTATTATTAATATCATCATTATTATTATTATCATTATTATTATTATTATTATCATCATCATTATTATTATTATTATTATTATCATTATTACTATTGAAAACGGCGTACAATATCCGATATCGTGAGGTTGTCGATTGAAGATATCGTGTCTACCGGGGTTTTTACTGTTTGTCAAATCACCACAAGGGTTTCAGAAAGACAGTACTTTATGCAATATGTGTACAGTTCCAAGCAAAGCCGATTTTTGCAATAAACCTAAATTGTAGGGTATTTCTAAAGTTTCCAGGTGTCTCTTCCTGTTGCGTGGTATTGAATACAATGCTCCGACGCCAACAGAGACAAACTTTATGTTCGATTCTCTTAGCTGCCGCATCGTGGAGATCTCAATTCTTAGATCTCCGTATTTATCAGTCTTTTTCTTTTTTCATGATGATATGTTGATCTGCCGGCACTGCTACGTCAATTATTAGGCATTATTGTTTGTCCCCTCTAAAGTTTATATATCTGGCTTTCGGTGGTCTAACACCTTGACTGTTTGGAAGTCAAACGCCCAGAAGACTTTTGCCTTCCCCTTTTCGTCCATTTCCTTTCGGGTGTATGGTGTTACGAAGCACCCGTTACCTCGTATCCATACTTTCGGTATAGCATAGTAGACAATGAAGGTTTTGGGCTACCTTGTCCTGACTACTCTTTCTGTAAAAGACTTTCAGAAGCACTAAAAATATGAGTCCCGTTTTCGACCTTGCAGACGCTCGTTGCTCTTGTGTGGTATATATCCCGAGTTGGTATTCAATGCCTGATCCTGGGCAATGAGGATTAGATTTTCAGTCTTCTTTTAAAGGTGTTACTTGCTCAGTCATCTCCTTGGTGCTTCTTGGTCTTCTACGTTGTTAGTTTCAAAGTGGAACGGACCGTGTAATTCCATGCGGAGTAGAGTTTCTTCTCTCTCGTTAACTATTCGCGATCGGAATTCAATATCACTCACAAGTTTTTTTATGGTAAAGCTTTCTGCATTAGTATATTTTTGTTGTTGCTGTTGTTGTTATTGTTATTTGGTGGCAAACAAAAGAAAGCTGCATCATCATCATCATCATCATCATCATCATCATCATCCTCAACGTCGTAATTTCGAGTTGACAAAATCATGGATTCTCAGCATTATCAGTACACCCATCATAGCCACCAACATTACAAACAAAAGCAAACCCTATTCTAGACTCAAAACAACAAAACCTCAAATTGCGTATGTTAAGGAGGATCGTAAACTCAAAATTATGGAAACGCACAACAAATTAATGAATAAATATATTTATATATACACATACATACATACACACATGTATGCATGCATGCATGCATACATACATACATACATACAAGCATGCATGCATGCATACATACATGCATGCATACATACATACATACATACATACATACATACATACATACATACGGGTTTCAGCCATAGGCTGAGGGCATGCTAGTGCACTGCCTTTACTGAATCCGGGGATTTTTCGAGTATTATTGATTCTGGTGAAGTAGCGTGTTGGACACTTATATATGTGTGTGTGTGTGTGTGTGTGTGTGTGTGTGTGTGTGTGTGTGTGTGTGTGTATAAGAAGGGACGACCTCTAAAGTGGACATCCGATATGCTAGAAAGAGGTCATCAACGTCCGAACTACAAAGAAAAATAATGTTCTCAGGGTTGGGTCGATGATGACCTCTTTCTAGCATATCGGATGTCCACTTTAACGGTCATCCTTTCTTATACACATGTAATAAAAATTTTCTGAATTTTCAGATTTTTTTTAATAAGCCACTTGGTTTTAAATTGAATTAATATTCAATTTATCACCCTCTATATATATATTAAGAAGGAGCAGGATGTAGTCAGAATTATGGTATAATTAACTGTTTTGCGTTTACCTCCCGTCCCGTAGAACCCTCAGGAATTATATCTTTATACATCATTTATGCATTTGATATATATCTTCGTTGAAACAATCTGGAGTTTAATGTGGAAGAGAAGAGTCTTTGTTGTTTTATATGTATATGTGTGTATACATATACGTGTTGATGTGTGTGTGTGTGTGTGTGTGTGAGTGCGTGTGCGTGTGTTTGTGCGCGTGTGTACGAATGTGTGGTGAATTTTTGCAGGCGTGGTTAGCGGAAAACAATGAAACAGAGGAAGAGAGAAATGACAAGAAAGAAAGAAAGAAAGAAAGAAAGAAAGAAAGACCTTTTTTGAAATCGTTGAAAATGTATTGAATTCTTTTGGTCAGTTGTCATTCTGCGCAGCTGCAAAAACAGAGGACCCTTTCATGGGATGGTTGATGTCAATTCAATATGTCAATTTCGTTTTGGGCATTTTTTGTCAGTTGTCACGTTATCCAGCTACTGAAAATAGATTCCATCAAAATTGCTGAGGAAGAAAGATTATTGAGTGTGCATGTGTGATTAAGCACATGTGTGTGAGTGTGAGAGTGACTTT
This sequence comes from Octopus bimaculoides, assembly GCF_001194135.2. Lineage (NCBI taxonomy): Eukaryota > Metazoa > Mollusca > Cephalopoda > Octopoda > Octopodidae > Octopus > Octopus bimaculoides. Next base: position 26,500,970 of record NC_068992.1, read on the forward strand.
GTGTGGGTTGTGTGTCGGTTGCTTTAAGTGAATTTTTCCAGTTATTTTAGTAACAATTACGAGAAGATTTTAATAGCTAAATTTAGGCATAATCGTTTTCATAAGATTACTACCCTATGAACACTCACACACACACACACACACACACACACACACACACACACACACACATTCACTCACGCAAAAATACACACACGCACACATATAGCATAATAGAAATCATATGTAAACATTTATGCCTAAATTTATCCGTTTGATACTTCTTGGTTTTATGCATTGTATAAATATATGTATTAATATATGTATTTTCCCAAATGAATAGAAATGTCTTTCCTAATAATTTTTCCACCCAGAGAAACATGCACGCGCTCGCACACACACGCACAG
>NC_068992.1:26501661-26510611 GCF_001194135.2 Octopus bimaculoides
TATATTTACTAACCTCTTCATTCCTTACTAAAAAGCTCTTTTTATTTTCGAAGTTAGATATTTCTAAACTAACCACACATCCCAACTTATTATTAGGAATTGAACGTAAAATAGCATAAGCAAACAAAAAATATAACTCAGGCTTAATATGAATAGGACTAACTAATGGATTCGCAGGAATAACATTTTCTGCATTCCCCAATATATTTGGAAACAATAAACTTAACTCAACCAATGCAAATAATATAACAAGAAATCCTACAATATCTTAATAACTATAACAATGATGGAAAGGAATTTTATCTAAATCTCTATTTAATTCCAACGGATTTTGTGTTATCTCTATTATATATCATAATTTGACTTTGTTTTCATTTTTAGTTTTAATTTTATACGTTAGGTTTTTTGATATATATATATATTTATATATATATATATATATATATATATTATCGTTGATTTCTTGATGTTTTTTTGTATATGTGTTGTGATTTATTTAATATTTTTGCAAGGGTATTAAGTAATTTTATTAAATGATTAATAGGATTATTTTATTTAAACATATTTAAACCAATTGTTTGGAAAACAACCATACTCTTTATACTAATGAAATTAAACCAGTTTTGATAATTTTAATCCTATATATTATTCCTAAACATTAAGAATTTATAACACTCTGACCAACACAAATGATAGAAGTTAACAAGCCTCCTCATAAACACATAACAATTAACATAAGTATATAACCTCTGCCTAAAAACTTAGACGAACCTATAAATCGTATAACTCCTTAACCTCTTAACACTCTAGCCAAAACTATTGATAATTTACATCAGCATATCTTTTAGCGAACATTTCTTTGATTGAAAGCCTATATACTTATACGTTCCTCTTCTTGCCTATTATCACCTCCACTCAGATACGTCGCGTGACTTTTAGAGGCCCCCTGTAACTTATTGTTTCGAGACGCCATCCTTTCATTCAAAATTCATTATCTACGCATCTTTTATTCATAGCCATATTTTACTTTATTCTATCTGAAGTTCAAAATTCCGCGTTATCCTAAAGAACATCTTTAAAATTACAAGTCAAATTTATTTAGGTCTGTTACAAATTTGAAAGAGCACTTTTATAATCCAGGCAAATTTGAAAGAGCACTTTTATAATCCAGGCAAATTTGAAAGACAAACACGGCGCAATTTTCGCTTCGCGATATCATCGATCAGTTCAGAATAATCAAGCGGAGAGCTAGGTTCCTGTTCAATAGATATCATAGATAATCCACAAAGTCTGGTACACGTTCGTGGTACAATGCATTACCATTTTATGTCTTGAAATTTCCAGTTAACATAGTTTAATTGTAGTTCAGCATCTTAAACAAAACAAATAGCTGACATCTACGTACTTTGATGTTACTATGGGGCAAGTCAACTGCGGAGGCCCCTGCGACCGCAGGGGTTGCAGGGGCTTAGTGACGGACGGCCCTGCCTCCACTAATATTCACTTATGAACATTAACGGAGATTTATGATTACTCAAAGTATATGTGCTTTCAATCTGAACTGTCACAGAAATTCAAATATATTTGTTTTATTGCTGATATTTTTTTTATTCTTTTATTCTTTTACTTGTTTCGGTCGTTTGACTGCAGCCATGCTGGAACCACACCTTAAAAGGTTGCAGTCGAAGAAATCGACCCTAGTACTTATTCTTTGTAATCCTCGTACTTAATTTTGTACTTATTCTTTTAATCCTCGTACTTATTCTATCGGTCTTTTTTTCACCGAATCGCGTGGTTACAGGGAGATAAACACACCAACATCGGTTGTCAAGTGATGGTGGGGGCACAAACACAGACACAACAAAACACACACATAAATATATCAGGTCATCCCATAAGTTCTGTCCGAATTTTGATCAAATGTTATATTTAATTGGAATTTGATCATCAAAGTACTTTCCCTTACTATCTATGACTTCCTTCCATCTATTTACAAGATTTTAAATCCCATCAACGTAAAACTCATTTGGTTTCAAAGCGAAGAACTCTGAAATGTCAGTTTCAACCTCCTCCTGGATTGCGAAGGTTATGTATCCCAAATGATTCTGCAAGTTACGAAGCAAATAGTACTCTGAAGGAGCAAGAGTGGCAGAATAAGGTGGATGAGGATGTTTTTCCCAACGAAGCTCTTCGATCTTCTTTGATGAGATCTTTGCAGTGTGGGGTCGCACAGTGTCCTGATGAAACTTCACTCTTTTCGATTCACTAAAGTGAGTCTTTTTTTTCTTCAAAGCTTGGTTCAGACGCTCTAATTGCTGACATTAGACTTGAGCATTGATTGTAGAATTAGGTGGTAACAATTCAGAGTGAATTACTCCTTTGCAATCCCACCAGATAGAGAGAAGGAACTTTTTCCCATGAAGTTCCCTTCTCAGCTTTGGTTGAGCTTTTTCCCCTTTTATCAAGCCACTGTTTATGATATTTAACCTTTCGATAGATCCATTTTTCGTCACTAGTCACAAGTCTATCCAAAAAGGGTGAAATGTCTTCGCGAGAATGGAGAGAATAGCAGATGTCCACTGGGGATTTGCGGTTGCTTTCGGACAATTCATGAAGCACCCATTTTCCAAGTTTAGGAACCATTCCAAGTTGTTGAAGATGACGGTGAACAGTTGTTGTATGGTTTGAACTAATCTTTATTGCCAATTCTTCAACTGAAAATGAAGGATTTTCTTCAAGTAATGCCTCAAGGAGCTTATCATTAAACTCAACTGGATGTCCTGTTCAATCTTCATCTTCAAGGCTGAAATCTCCCCCACTGAATTTTGCAAACCATCTTCTGCAAGTTCTTTCATTCAAGCATTCTTTCCCATAAACTGAGTGTATGTTTCTAGTTGCTTCGGCTGCAGAGTTTCCCTTTTTGTACTCATAAAGCATTTGGCATAGAATTTTTTTCTTTTTCCCTTATTTATAATTGTTTATAATTGTCACCTTAAATGGTATTTTAATATACTGGTCACTCCTATTTTAGAAGTATATGGTGCGTTATGTTCTTAATGATGCGTTATGTTCATGCGCAAAACATTCTATGAGACAGTGCTCTACGATCACTTCAACGCCTGACACGTGACACACATTGCACCCGTTCAGACAACGTCGATTCGATTGAGAGAGTAGAGTGCACAGCACATACATTTGATCACTCTAAGCAAATCATTTGTGCAGGTTGTTTCATAAAAACTAAACACTCATACGCAGTCTTCGACGAGAGAATCCATCATTATCAACAACAGCAAAATTATCACCATGATCATCAATATCATCGTTATATCCATATGTGTGTGTTTGTATGTGAATGGGTATTTGAACGTATAGGCGACGAGAAATACATATATAAGAGAGTACACTATAACCGAGTAAACTTGTCACATTGGGAACATTCTCCTATATTGAATGTATCAATCTGAAAATATCGATATTTCTCAAGTATGTTTACCGAAGATTTACCACTTCCTAGTATTTTTCTTTTTATTCAAATTTAATATCATATGTTATATGTAAATGATATCTGCGACGGATATATTTTCCCTGCTAGAAATGTAGGCAAGTTTTAACGGCAATGACTTCCTACATGAATTAATATTATGTTCAATAAAAGGATATTCTTTGCAAAACGTATAATCACACGCACCTGCTCATACACACACACACACATACACACACACATACGAACACACACATAAACACATAAACACATATACTAACATACACATATGGAGGGAGATAGATCGAGACTGAGAGACATATAGATAGATTGGCAGATATACACTTATATACATATATATATATATATATATATATATATATATATATATATATATATATATATATATAAACAAACATATACATATATGTGCGTATAAATATACATACATACATACGCACACATATATACTAATATATGCGTAAATATACTTTATATGCATGATTTAAATTTCAGTTAACATTGATTTCCTGCCTAACCTCTGACACGAACATGGAAAACTGACCCATCATGTACACTGACGACAGACTACTTGGAAGGAATCTTAGCGCTTCGCATCATTTCTGTTTGAAACAGCTGTCAGGGTTAACTTGTACATTTTCCTTCTTGTCATTCAGTTATAGTTGTTACTTATGACGACCTGCCTTAACCTAATACCATATACCAATATTACAGGCTGAGCTTATAAATACGCCAGGAGTAAACATACATATATCACAATCATTATAAACGTTCGTCAATGGGTCTTTTATTGAATTGTGTTGTATACTCATGAAGCGTTCTTTTCTAACTTCAAGTTATGTTAGTATACAAATACATAAATGGCATAATGTGAAGGCGCGTGGCTTAGTGGTTAGGGCATTCGGCTCACGATCCTAAGGTCGTGACTTAGATTCCCGGCGACGCGTTGTGTCCTTGAGCAAGATACTTTATTTCACGTTGCTCCAGTTCACTCAGCTGGCAAAAATAAGTAGCACCTGTATTTCAAAGGGCCGACCTTGTCAGGCTATGTGCCACGCTGTGTCTCCCTGTGAACTATGTTTCGGGGTACACGTGTCTGTAGATTGCTCAGTTACTTGCGCGTTAATTTCACGAGCAGGCTATTCCATTGATCGTATCAGCTGGGACCCTCGTCGTCGTAACTGATGGAGTGCTCCTAAATAGCATAATCTAGTCAGATTAGGAAATTTTATATATTTTAAACCTTATAAAAATGTTTATAATTTCAGTTTGCTTTTTTCATTAATCTCCAACGAAACAGGAAGCATTTCACTGACAATTTTCCCATTTCGTGGTAGCAGGCCCTCATTTAGGATGCCATATTCTGTGACACCTTCTCCAGTTTGGTGCGGTCAGCTACCAACCTACGCTTCATTACTCATCAGGCTGAGAAAGACAATGTGTCTTATATATCGGTCACTCTCTGACAGGTTTATGCTCGAGCCTGTAACAGTGAAGATCTCCAGCGTTCTTGACTCCGGACCATATATCGGCTCACCGCTATTGCAGCGAGCATGACTGTCCGCAAGTGTGAGCCCCGTGAATCAGAGTGGCTGTTTCAGCGCATCTCCGGTGCTATCCTCCGGGACGCCTTTTCTATTCTGCCTGCTTGGGCCAGGAAGGTAACTTATGACAACGTTTAACCGCAGAATTAATGAAAAAGCTTATGCTACTATACATATACATATACATACGTACTACTAAAACCTTTAGTTATCAATTTAAACAATAATAATAATAACTTTACGATGAAAGTAGACAAACAAAGTTTGTCTTTAGAAGCATTGAGATGTATTGTAAATACAGAAATATTTTTTTTCTGTATCTTACAATAATAATAATGTTAATGAGTGAAGCTTTTTCGCTTTACTATTTAAATCAATATTTCACTTGAAAGAAAAGTATGAATGTGCATATTTTTGATACTGCTTTTTAAATGTAGAATGTGTTTGCAAACCGAGCTCTATCAATACTTTGCTTTATATTTTATCGGGCAATGGCGAGCACTATGTAAAAAAGAACGAACAGACGTTTTCTGAGATGGCCAAAATCTTCTCCCAAAATACTCCTATGTCAGCCTTGATTTGATGTTCATTTATTTTGAAGAACTTAATATCAATGTTATGGTTTCTTCTTTCATTTCAACGAGATGTACCTCCAATAATTTATTTACTACTTTTAACGCAAAAAAATTAATATTACCCCCACAAAGAGAAAAGAGTTGATGGGAAACACTACTGCACACCAATCAGTTTCTTTAAGATCGTCTACAAACGTATCCGTGCACTAATATTTAAATCTATTCATTTCCTGGAACTAGAGGCTGCATAGAAATATTCATATGTTCCTCAGCCATTAATATGCAGAGTGACTTCAATATCTACTGCCGCTAACTTGAGCCACTCATAATTTCGACTAAATACAATTTTGTATATTTATTTAGACATGTATAATACATATATGTGTCTATTTTGTGTGTGTAGGTGCTGTGTGTGTGTGTGTGTGTGTGTGTGTGTGCGTGTGTGTGAGTGTGTCTGTGTGTGTGTGTGTGTGTGTGTTTTATGCACATATGTTTCTTAGAAACTTTTCTCTCGCAATTTACGAACATATTTCAAAACTTTTATAATTTCTGAAAAGTCTTTCATCAATATCTTGGTAATTGAAAATCTAAGAGTCGTCCATCATTTTCCTCTGAACACAGTTTCTATTATAATAACTGTTAAATTTTCACTCATATGTTATGACTATAAAATTATTGACCAAATATAATGGCAAGCATAACCGATTGAAATTTACTGGAATTGAAATCATAATTATGAAGATATCAACAGCTCTTGCCTGATTAATTTTGATTAGTTTTCATGAATTATATAACGTTTCCCAAAATAAAGCAGAAATAAGATTAATAATAGCTTACGTACGCGAGACGTGTACCTATGTAACTAACATGAGATGAATTCATTGCCGCTGATTTATATTATTATATTCTACAAGAAAATATTTATCTTTAAATTAGAATGTGTAGCTGTAGTTAAAATGTAATTTTTACAACTTTTATAAACATCATTTTAAATATACAGTTTTGGCGAGACTACCTTGCAAATACATGGAATTTCCTTAGGCAAAGTGTCACTTATTTTTTTAAGACAGTAGGCTTGCTGTTATTTTTAGCAACCAGATTTGTAACTTTGTCTTTTGTTCTAATTTATGTTTTATTTGTTGTTCAAATACTTTCGAACATGACATTAATACAAAATCGCGTTTTCTATATATAAATACAACAGATTGTCTCCCTTAGTTCCACTGAATTGAATGCGAAATGTTTCTCTGCATGAGACCAGTCATAAGGCAATGTAAACGGAAAATATCATACAGTTGCTGCCCCAATATGAAGAATATTATAACTCATAAAAATCACCAAGATCTCAATCCCATTTGTAACTGTCGAGATTCTGAAGCTTGTCCACTTGACCAATGTGCACATTTACAAATATTGCCACAGTGTCAGGCATCATACAGGTCAATCACTGGTCTGTTACATTTCAGCGAGTAAGAGTAACAAAGGAGTGTCCTTCGCTCGATGTAGAACAAATGTCACCAAGGGCAAACTTTGGAGGGCAATTATGAAAGATATATACATACACATATACACATGCATATACACAAGTGAGGCAGGCTTACTGCATTGTTTCCATCTATGAAATACTATCAACAATTACTTTGTCAACAAGTAGCAATAGAAGTCATTTGCCACAGAGGCTGCACAATTCCGTAGAACTCAGAATCACGTGTTTTTCAAGCATCCCAAGTCTCGTTATCCTGATTAGAGATAATGTATGAGACATTCCCATTATCAATTTTTACAGTTGCATTCTGGGGCCAAACATAGTAAACCAGATATTCATCAAATTTACTAATAATAACCTTATTTCACTGTGAAATATTCGTGAATTAGAGCATACTACGATATGTCCAATTTCGCTTTCCCCTTTCGGTGATGTCATCTCTAAAGGCATCAGTTGCAATTTCAGTGAACATAAAACGTAACGAAAATCGACTTTAGATCATTACGACATTAGCATTAATAGCCAAAAGTATTCAGATAGCGTCTGACTAACCAATTGTAATTGTAAAGTTATTTAAATTCGATGATAACAGAATTAAAAGTAGAGAAGACTGGCAAAGTTTAGAAAATTCCTATAAACGTGACATAAAAGAAGACTGATTTATTTCAGTTGCTTCTTCATCTGTAAAGTTAAAAGTTTCCTACAAGTTGCGAAGACACTGAGAACGACTAAATATTTTGCACTCATATTTCATTGTAAATTATTACAGTAGTGTGAGAGTTAGCGTTTGATAAACAAAAATGAAGAACGATTACGAATATATCATAAACACTACAGTGGGAATAGTATTCTCAAATCTAAATACGTTGTGAAATGGACAGTGTCAAATTTACAACGAGATGACATAAATTACTCTGTTGGGGTTGGTATTTGATGATATATTGAAGTATTGAAGAAATATTCTTCTGAAGAACAGCAATTATTTAGATAGCAAACTTGTACACTTGTACATTACTAAGATTTTTCACTTTTATTTTAGTTCTTAAACTGTTAAACATTGTATGTTGCTGCACTTTTGCCCCTGAATTGCAATGAGTAACAGATAGTCAAGATAGATTTGAGAACGATTTAGTTATTATTTCTAGTTATTAGAGCCTCTATATTCTCTATTTCTATATTCTGTGCGTGTATTTTTATATTCTAGTGATTAGTCCTTCTATATTCTCTAGTTGTATATTAGTGAATGGTACCAAGACGTAAAATACCTTAATATCATATCCCATTCAATGTAAAGATATAACGAAGAAACTGTAGGTAAGAAGTATTGATATTAAAGATAAATTTCCAATAAGTGAAACACGATTTGATGGTTCAAAATCCTGTTGAAATTTGTTCCTTCAGCTTTCAACATTCATCTTATTTATAATAGAATTTGTCAGGTAAAAACAGTTATAACTGAAGGTTAGAAATTGTTCTTCAGTCGAGTAATTTCAAAGTGCATTAGCAGTAAGCATTCCGTCTTTGTACAAAGTATACGGTTATGTAGTCTACAGTTCCCGTTCTCTTCTTTAAATAACATGCCGTAATTCTAGTCATTTTTATCGGCAATTTTAGCAGGTGTTATAGTAACATGTAGATTTGCTCACAGGTAACACGAACTAACACTGTTCGATTTTTGTGAGTATAAAGGCTTCGGGGTGAAGGAAGCTGGATATGAACAACACTGTAAATGACATGATATAACAACCTGAATTTAGATTGCTTTTCTCTATGTTAGTGTATAGTAATTAGTATATGTGTATGAATATATGTATGTATATATATATATATATATATATAT
>NC_068992.1:26512263-26514977 GCF_001194135.2 Octopus bimaculoides
TATGACACTAAACCCCACTTGCGAAGACCTGTTGAGGCAAGTAAAATAGAAATAGATCGTTGCCGTGCCCCTGAACTGGCTTTGTGCGGGGCCGTCGTAGGATTTTCGAGCGAGATCGTTGCCAGTGCTCCTGGACTGGCCCATGTGCAGGCAACACATATATAGATAGATAGATAGATAGATAGATAGATAGATAGATAGATAGATAGATAGATAGATACCAACATACATGCATACATACATACATACATAGAGTGAGAGAGAGGGAGAGAGAGAGAGAGATAGAGAGAGAGAGAGAGAAAAAGAGAGATTTAGATATAGATATAGACGTGTATATATACAATTGGCATCTGGATTACTCTAAAGTGTACATAGTAAATGTTTATCATTAAAAACAATGGGAAGCAGATGTAAAGGTAGATAGACAGAAGCTTGGAAAAGTAAATAAAATCGCATCTGTAGTACATTTATGACAAACTTTACAAGAAGAAGTTTGCTTGTAAAAGACACTCACAGAAGATATATTTTATAAGAACGAAAAATAGTGTCTCCTCAAAAACACGTATTATTACACCTAAAATTGAGGTTAGTAAACATTTATATTGTTGCAATTGTTTTCCACGGGGTAGAAACTTGTACACACAATGGAAGGCTTTGAGATATGGGCCTTTCGAAGTCAGAGCTGAATAACCTGTAAAGACAAGTTTACACACGTTGCCGAACTAGAAAACCTCAACATCCAACGACAACTCTGGAAGACTATTATAGTTTTAACATACAATGCAAAACGAATTACTACCTAAGACAAAGCTGTCTGAAAGTGGAAGAAAAGAAGGGAAATACAATAGAGGACTTAGAGTCAAAGACAAAGAATGAACTGAGAACACGTTTTCTGGCTCATTCTATGCATATATCACAGCACAGAAGGAGATGGAGTGCCTAAGCAAGCTGTCCTCCAACAGGGAAGGCAATAGGGAGAGCAAATCGCTGATGGCTGACGACATATAGGCGTGTGTGTGTGCCTATGAGTGTGAGTGTGTGTGTATGTGTATGCATGTGTGTGTGTGTCTGTCTGTGTGTGTGTGTGTGTGTGTCTATGAGTGTGAGTGTGTGTGTATGTGTGTGTGTGCTCGTGTGTGTTTGTACGGTCGATGTTGACGTGAGGGCATTTAGTCATGGAACTGATATGAGACACAAGTTACCAGAAGGAAATGCTTATTTTACTTTAATTAGAACACGCAATACTCGACTGATATCGAATTAACAATATTTCGACCATTCGTGTGTTTTCCACATGTTCAAAATAATCATATCGATCTACTTCATTTTTGGTAATATTTAAGGATCGACGTTACTCCTCTCGAAGGTAAAGGAACGATAACAGTCGCACTCTTCTTATTGTTCTTTTACGTTCGGGAGGAGTAACGTCAATCTTTAAATAATAATAATAATAATAATAATAATAATAATAATAATAATAATAATAATAATAATAATAATAATAATAATAATGATAATAGTAATAATAATAATAATAATAATAGTAATAATAATAATAATAATAATAATAATAATAATGGTAATAATAATAATAATGAGTTGAATAAATAATAAAATTAAATGAAATTTATATTCATGTTTGTACACGTGTATGCGTATGTGTGTATCTATATGTATATATATATGTACATACATATATGCATACATATGTGTGTGTATATATATATATATATATATATATATATATATATATATATATGTATGTGTGTGTGTGTGTGTGTGTGTATGTGTGTGTGTGTGTAGATAGATAGATAGATAGGTAGATAGATAGATAGATAGATAGTTAGATAGATAGATAGATATAAATATATATGATCAACAAGTATGGTTGTCAATTGTTTATGCACCAATATGTGTGTGTATGCGTATATATGTTACGAATAAAGAAACTCTAGCAGGAAACATCTATATACGCAAGCACACAGATATATTAATACATAAATAATAACATTCATATATACATATACACATACACATACATGGACTCGCATGCACATGAACATAAATTTCATTTCGTCTTTATTTTATTTTTTCATTTTTGTTTTATTACTTTATTATCTATTTTATTATTTATTTTTATTCTTATATACTTTAATTGATTATTATCATTATTTTTAATTTGAATATAAATATAAATATCAACGAATACGCAAACGAATACAGACACTCATACACATGATAAGTCTATACGTACGCAGAAATATATATATATATATAATATTATATATATGATAATAATGTTATATGATATTATATATATAATAATAATGTTATATGATATAACTCTGAATAAATATCTAAATATAAATAATAATATAACTTTAATAATCTTTTACAAATATGCATACATACTTACGAACTAATAAAGTAACTTAGGAGAGAAACATATGCCTCACACACATATAAATGCGCACACACGTATGCGCACATGAACATAAATTATATTTCAATTTTATTTTATCTTATTTTGATATTTATTTTATTTATATATTTACTCCTACATACTTTAATTTATACACTCTAATAAGTAACTTAGAAGGGAAATATATATACGCATACATACACATATTGGTGCCTAAACAATTGACATACATACTTGTTGCGCATATATATATATATATATATATATATATATATATATATATATATATATA
>NC_068992.1:26515328-26516535 GCF_001194135.2 Octopus bimaculoides
TATTATTATTATTATTATTATTATTATTATTATTATTATTATTATTATTATTATTATTATTATTATTATTATCGGGAAGAGGGCAGCGCATGCCATGAAAGTGACACTGGCATAAAATTTACGAAGCCCAGTATACCCATCATAACTACTTTTCTGATAAGGGTACACCAGGCACATGTATAACAACCATATGTGCGCAACATGCTGATTTCATGTCAAGATAAACAGCACATAACATTGCAGGTGGGACCCTGTTAGATTTTCTTCAGGTCGAGTAGCCCATCCCGCACAAATGGTCCCTGAATAAGGGTTGTTTAAGGATGTTGAGCGAAACACCCATATCTCCAAAGATGAATTATCCAAACTCCAAAGAATTCCTCTCAACACATGTCTATGATGTCTATGATGCTCCACCACTAATACGGCTCGTGATCAGAGATGCATATGTCGTCAGTCACCGAGAGACATTCTCAACTGGTTAACATCAAACAACTGACAAGGAAATCTTTGCAGAATATTTGCTGTATCCCATCTTTTATATCAAGTTAAAACAATGTAGATGATAACACTTCCAATTCGTTAATCACAGACGCGATGAGGTCCACAACCTTGTACTGCATCAGGGCAGTATCATATTATTATTATTATTATTATTATTATTATTATTATTATTATTATTATTATTATTATTATTATTATTATCATTATCATTATTATTATCATTATTATTGTTGTTGTTGTTGTTGTTGTTGTTGTTGTTGTTGTTGTTGTTGAATTTAAAATAAAAGTAATAATTTTAAAGCATTCGCGTGCACACACGTACACATATAATATACATGCTTATGCATTCTTAGTTTTTCAACCGATCAAAATATAATATCTATAATGTCCTTTTTCATGCCCTGAAGAATTTCCACCCAAGGTATTTTCAAATGCAAACGTATCTTTTATATATGTTCTGTAATTTAATTTGGATGTGAAATGAAACAATTCTAGGCAACGATGATTAACAAAAAAAAATAATAATTATGTCCATTTAATCTCTCCATTTTCAGATTTAATAATAATATTTGATATTTTATAATATATTTATTGAAGAAATATCTCTTCAAAATACACTATATTAAACTAGTGAATCTTAAATAAAAAAAAAACATCCGTATAAGAGGTCTAAATATCCTCATAGTTACTATATATATATACATAT
>NC_068992.1:26517172-26518394 GCF_001194135.2 Octopus bimaculoides
ATATAATCATAAATATACAGGGATTAGCATGAGTTGCTTCTCCAACATACTGAGAATTTAGAAATAGCAGTCAAAGAACTACTGATTCCAAACTACAATTTTTTTCTCTACAAATTTTATTACTAATTGACGATTCCCTGCCCTATATCTGTATATTTTATATATATATATATATGTGTGTGTGTGTGTGTGTGTGTGTGTGTGTGTGTGTGTGTATATATGAGGGGTGTATGTAGGAATATAAGTATATACTTCTCTCTCTCACATTTAATTTAACTACTACGAATTGCTTGTGCGATTAACAGTATTGTAAGCAATTAGAAGGATGCAGTTTATGATAGATTTTAGATGGTAGTCTTAAGTACCCCATAATTCCTCTACATAGTTCCATTCTAAATTGAAATCCCACTGATTCCATCGTAATGTTTCCACCCTTAACTAACTTATACATTACTGGCAACGTTGTAATCCAATAAACCCTACGAGGCAGTGATATGACATTATCTAATTCAATTAAAGACGTGACGGCTGACTGATATTGAAGGATATATTCAGTTCGAAACCTGTGTCGAACATTCTTTCAGCATTAATGTGCGTCCCTAATTGCGATTTAATTTTAACGTTTAAGAGAGAGAAGAACTCCCATTGTAATTAACATGAGATTACAAATTCCTGGGGAAATTTCCGCCAAAAGAAATTGTTTCACGAAAAACTGATACACGGCGAAATTTCGCTTCATTCAATCTGCAATTTGGTTGTAAAAATGTAAAAGCTTTGTTTACGATGAAATTGTCGACTGAAGACAGGGATGCACTGATCGACTAGAGCTATGACCAAATGTGTTCTCTCAATCAGGACTTTCATCAGAAGAAATATTTGAAATAAACATATTGCATGTGAATTTTAAACTGTGTGGAAAGTCTTTTAGAATGTTTTAGCAAAGCTAACTACAAGGCAGATTTCTGCTCAAGTATCAAATTGTGACTAGATTATATATAACTTCCGATTGCTTTCTGAATGTCGTTATATCAAACGGTTAACAATGTTATCTGATTTTAACAATAATGGCAATTAAGAAGCAAATATTGATGCGCACATATTTACTTATTTACATTTAAGACATATTCCCGCATGCATACCAATGCAGCACCAAACATGTCCGCAATGATTCACAGGAAACTACTTTGAGGCATATATATATATATATATATATATATATATA
>NC_068992.1:26518917-26524253 GCF_001194135.2 Octopus bimaculoides
GTAAGTATGTATGTATGTATGTATGTATGAGTGCTTGCGTGTGCATAGATAGAGAGGGGAAGAGAGGGGAGAGAGGGGAGAGAGGAGGAGGGAGTGGGAGAGAGTGAGGAGAGGTGGGGGAGGGTGGTAGATTAATTTGTATTCAAACTCTAACAAATATATATTAGATAAAATAAAATAAGCTACTTGGCTTATATGCAATTGTATAAATATATAGGCATGTGTGCGTATGTGTTTTTGTGTGTCTGTGTTTGTCTATGTGGGAAACTGCGTGTGTATTCATTTATATGTATATGTGCGTTTGTGTGTGCATGATAATGGCATGCGTTCAGTGTGATATCTACGTCTCTGTTTATCCATCTCTCTCTCCCTCTTTCTCTCTGTGTATATATATGCACATAAACACACACATATGTATATATATATATATATATATATATATATATATATGAAGCAAATTATCTATTATACACATATATGCAGTGAATCAACGTATTTCTCAGAGCCAATAGTAGCAATTAATATCTGTGTCTTTCATCGTACCTGGCTTTAGGTAGTAGTTACACTTATATCAGATTTTTCCAGTTACAGCCCACTTAGCACTTTTCCTACAAAATGCCAGGATACATTTCCCAATGTTGTGTCAATATCTTACAAATACACTAACAGCAACCAGTTCCCAAATGATACAAGGTTTGAAATATATGTCAAACAAATGTACTTTACATATTCTCGCAAATTCACGATGCAGTTTCTGAAGATAATCAGACCGATTTGCAAATGTATATGCGTGAGTTTACAAATGATTATAATTTCCTTGCAAAAAATAAAGAGCTCAACATTCAGTAAGCTTACAATATCCCGATTAGAAAATATATCTCTTTTATACATTCGTCTTTATTTTTTTAACTCACGTCATTTCTCACCAATTCTTGCTTTCTCTCATTCCATTTCTGTTTCACTCTTATACACACGTTATACCTCTCTTCCACTCACTCACACTATCTCTATCACTATATATCCATCGTTGTCTGTTACTGAAAAAAAGTATTAACTTCTGTGTATAATCCTCTGTATCATATAACTTTCCGGAATTTTCTTTTATATCGTTATATAAACATACTGCATGACTGATAATCAAAACTGTTAATTATCTTTTATCACTCACTGTAGTTTTATAGTATCGTCTTACGTATACATCCAAGCAAGAGATATATTTTAAAACATACGGAATTTACATAAACATTCGCATTCGTTTAAAAGAATTAAATAAATGAACACTGCGTTTTACAGACGCGAGGACTTAAATCGATGAGAAAGGAATAGTCGATTTTATCGATCATTTACACTTGATAATTTTTATCGATTAGGATTCTAAAATCGTTTGTGTAGCCTTACAAAACATACTGAATAATTTACTTAAGGATGTGACATCCTGCATATCTGGCAATTTGGGGCTCAGCTTTTCTCGTCTGAGTATTGTTTTGAAACTTCCATATCAGGTGTATGAAATATTAAAATTTCTTGAAAGAATCGATGTTCACCGCTTTTATTTCACAAAATATTTTGATAACATTATATAGGTTTGTATAAATATTTTATAATGTATGACTGCTTTCGGATATAAATTTACATTAGTGATATATCCTTTATCTTTTACTTGTATCAGTCATTAGAATGCGGCCATACTTCAGCAACGCCTTGAGGAATTTTAGTCAAATGAATCGATTCCAGGACTTATTGTTTTTAACTCTGGTAGTCATCTTTATCTTTTTTTTTTTTTCAGTTAGTTCACTAACCCTCAGTTGTGAAGCGGTGATATGTGTGAAACACAGACACAAAGACACACAGAGATACATGCATATACGACGGTCTACTTTCAGTTTCCGTAGATTAAATCCAACGACAAGGCATGGGTCGTCCCGAGGGTACAGTAGAAGACAGTTGACCAACATACTTTGCAATGGGACTATACTTCGGAACCATATGGCTGGAGAGCCACCCTTGTGTCTATATGTGTGTGTGTGTGTGCGCGCGTGTGAGTGTGTGTGTATTTATATATATACACACATATATATATGTATATATATATGTTTGTATATACGTATATATTTGTATGTATGTATGCATGTATGTATGAATGCATGTATGTATTAATGCATGTGTATATGTATTCAGTTTCCTTTCAAGATTTCTTACCAATAAAGAAAAAGCTAGTTTCTAACCTATATCCACGGCTCTTTCATTGGAACATCAACATCAACGACAGCGTATTTTTCTATGTATGTATGTATACGTGCGGATTTGTATGTTCTGTTCTATGTATGTCTTCTGATGCATATATTTATATGATAAACTTCTAGAAAGTTTTACAGATTTTTACAGTTCCAGTGATGGCTTGGATCTGTAATCTTCGAATCAGCTTTTTTCTTCCTCGTTTTGAGAAGCCGAATTTCTCAAGGTTGATATTATATTTAAGCAGTGTATGCATGTATGTGTGCATGCCTTTATGCGTGTTGTAAGTAAATGTAAACACATTCATACATAGGCACGCACACACAAGTACATGCATATAATGAATACAGATATATAACTATGAATATATGTGTATGTGTGTATGTATGTATGTATGTATGTATGTATGTATGTATGTATGTACGTATGTGTGTGCGCCTGTCTGTGAGTACACTCAAAGCTTTCCAGGGAGTATAATTGTATATCTTCACCGATGCATATATAATTCCTTACGATTTCTCGCATACAAAAACTAAAATCTTGAACATAACAATGAATTTAATGATTTAACCTGATCATTGTATTCCTTTACATATTCCATTTTATGCGTTTACGTTATTTCATATTTTGTATTGTTATATATGTTCGTGTGTGAAGTTAAATACTTATTAGAAATATCGAAAATTGCCAAGTAAGTTTGTTTTAAATGCAATTATCAAACCTGGAAAAACAAAAATTTGTTAAAGGATAAATGAGCATTTATAAAAGTTGAGATCAATTACACGCAATGTCAAATCTGAACGCAGAGCATTAAATTAAAGACAATTGAATGTTTAGTATATTGAATTGGCGCATTACAGGTGCGCAACATACACACAGACACACACATAAACACAGACGCGAACATATATTTACACTCGTGTTTTTACCTGTTTATAAACACCTGCGTATATGTATGTATATACATACATACATACATATATATATATATATATATATTCATATATATCAATGTGCCGTTAAAATTAGGATATAAGCAATACATGTATTCCATCCAGTGAGAGATATCATTTAATGCACACAGTACTACTGTGTGCATTAAATTGCTACTAAAGGTGTCATACCGTGGAGACACGATACTTAGTCAAATTTATATTACATGCCTTGTGTTTCCACGCAATCTTTCCGTCTCGTGACACATGAATTTTCCAATTTGAAAGCTAGGATGCTGGTCCGTGATAAAACACGACAAAAGACAAGAAGTTGGTGTAAAGATTACTAGAAGACAAAGAGTGAATAAAAATGGGAAGAAGAAAGAAAAAGAAGACCGAGTGTTGTGTCCCCTTTTCCGTAAAGTCTGCCAGATATCTTTTCAAGCTGGGGAGGGTGGTGTCTTCCAGTTCAACAATATATATTTGCCTATATGCTTGCATAAGCTGAACATTTCGGATTTAGAATTAAGTAGTGTACTGCAATTCTTACATCTCTACTGGATGTGCGATTCTCCACGATACTCCACGATTCTCCGCTTGACTGTAAGCGATATGCAGTTCGTCTTTAGATCCTAGACATGGCTCGCCAGCTTAGCAGCTTTATTATTGCCAATATCAAAATGAAGACTAACGGTTTGCATAACGTGTCTTAAAATTGCCTTCACATTAACCGATGTGACTTTCTTTTCGATTATGTTATCTTGGAATAAGGCAGTGGCTTGGGTTTCATAAACGAATGAGTTTTTCAAGCACGTCTTATCGAGGGGATAAAACTCAGGGTGTCTACAGTTACCACTCGGAACGGGATATTAGTGAGCCTTGCGAAGCAATTGTCTCAACAACACATGATAAATCAAGTATTGAATCCACCCTCCTTTGATGATTTCATACATGTAAACGAAGATGTGTTCTGAAAGAAATAGCAACGAAACCACCCGCAGTCACGCAGTGACTTTCTTGTGTCTTGAACAAGAGAGGTACCGATTCCATAACATTGCCATAGATATATCTAAGGAAACAGGAGTGTTTTAGTCGGACATGCTTGAATCATAGGTCTACACGGGGAGGTCCCCTCCAAATATACTTATCAACTGTATTACGTATTAATTATAAATAGGATCCGTATCACATCAGTTTTAAAATAACATTATGGAATAACTTAGCCAAATGTGTTGTAGTGACTTAACTTACAACAGCAATGTCTGACTATTACAATATACACGTAGTTATGCTTAGAATCGAGTATCGAAACAGCTTGTCACTTTTTAGTCACTTTGTCTCTTGTTCGTCATCTTTTCATTTATTTCCAGTTCTTTTTTTTTTCATACCTATACAGCTAATTGCTTACATCTACCATATAGTAATAAAAGTATATGTGAAGTATGGTTGAATGTTTCAGAAATATGTCTCGTAACCACGATTCTACTGTATGAAATGCAGGGCATATGTTATTGCCTATATCCTGTGATTGAAATTTGGTTGACAGATAATGTATAGAAACCCAGAAGGAATTTTATCTACAATTTGAAAGGTGATCTTGAAACACGCCTGAGTATTCCATTAAGAATATATGCATTCGTGAAATACTCCGTTCCTTACAAGCTACTCACTAGCTAGTTATTTAGTTGATTAAATAACCGAATCCTCGTCGTCGATCAACGTACGTCCATCGCCAGTTTAATGATGTATTTATATTGAACAAATTCATGATGCAGCCATTCTTTTCTGTGGATTTCATCGCTCTTTTATAGTATATAAAGTCAATTTCTACTAACAACTCTAACTAAAATCCATAACAAAAACTTGAACATGCAAAATATTCACTATGCACAAGATAGTTATTAACAGATATACTTTATTCACTATCTACAGCACTTATATCAATGACATATAAGGTAAGATCTGATGATGAGAAGACGATCAGGTATTTTTTATGACATGTATTTAATTCATGTATCTCTATTTCCTATATTACAGTAGAAAAACTCTTAAAATATTGAAAAACATGAATCCAAAATAACTCCAATTCTCCATATACACTAATGTATATGCAAACATATAAATACATACACACACACACACACACATATATATCTTTTTATGTATATA
>NC_068992.1:26524287-26524704 GCF_001194135.2 Octopus bimaculoides
TATATATATATATATATATATATATATATTCACATGTAAATAAGAATACACATGAAGTTCAACTATAACAATGTATAAATAATGTACATATAATGATAAGTACACGCACACAAGCACATATATATGCATGCATGTGTGTACATGTATGTATGAGCACGCTCAAAATTTCATGCCTATGTTGTACACTTATATATGAAAAAGCGGACATGAATATATATGCATAGGAAGAAAGAAATAAAAATAAAGTGTATATACATGATACATGCACACGCATATATGCACATATAATTATATATACATATATGTATATGGATGTATACATATAAATATATAGCCATATATATACGTGTATATAGATATATGTACCCATATATATATATATATATATATATATATATATATATATATATATATATA
>NC_068992.1:26525809-26526658 GCF_001194135.2 Octopus bimaculoides
TATATATATATATATATATATATATATGGATATGAATATATACAAACACACGAACGCAGGCACTCACACACATACAAACACACAAACGCAATATAGACACGCACAAGCGCGTGCTCACCGCATACACACACACAAACACACACACATATATCATGAAATTGTAGTTATCTCTAGGATTATGCTGAAGTTATTTCACGTGAGAAAATTCAAACAAAATGGACTCCAAACAAACATATTTACAAAACACATCAACAAAAAGAAGCACGGAACTATGCATACAAAAGCAGTCATATATATATATATACTTACGCATACACATGTATATAAAAGTATTGTCCATATATAAATATATGTGTGTGTATGTTGTATTGTTTGCATGTGTCTGCCTGCGTAATAACAATTCAAATAACACAACCAGTAGTAAGAAATTATAACAACTTTATTTATTGTATGGCTGTATGTTAAGTAGCTTGCTTATCAACCACATGGTTCGGGGTTCAGTCTCACTGTGTGGCAACTTGAGCAAGTGTCTTGTACTGTAGCGTGGGGCTGACCAAAGCCTTGTGAGTTGATTTGGTAGCCGGAAACTGAAAGAAGCTCGTCGTATATATGTATATATGTGTTTTTGTATGTGTGTATTTGTGTGTCTGTGTTTGTCCCCTCCCAGAACATCGCTTGACATGCGATGCTGGTGCGTTTACGTCCCTGTAACTTAGCGGTTCGGCAAAAAGAGACCTATAGAATAAGTACTAGCCTACAAAGAATAACTCGGGTCGATTTGTTCGAGTAAAAAGTGGTGCTCCAACAAGGCCACAGTCAAATGATTGAAACAAGTAAAAGAATATATAT
>NC_068992.1:26527656-26529202 GCF_001194135.2 Octopus bimaculoides
TATATATGTATATACATACATACGACGGGCTTCTTTCAGTTTCCGTCTACCAAACTCACTCACAGGGCTTTGGTCGGCCCGAGGCTATAGTAGAAGACACTTGCCCACGGTGCCACGCAGCGGGACTGAACCTGGAACCATGTGGTTGGTAGGCAAGCTACTTACCACACAGCCACTCCAGCGCCTATAAATGCTTTAATAATATTTCTGCCTTCAAACTTATATCTCCAAATGTTAAAACATTTTTCAAGTAATATGATACCACATTGACATGTTGAAAAGTAACCCCAGGCTAAATACCCTACGACCAGAATGACAAAACCTCATGCTTCAAATCTTCCTCTGCCATCTGCAACTCATCCAGAATACTCTACTTCCTACTTGTGCAATCATCAATGCCAGCCTTTGCTTCCTTGGTATCACAATGTTATATCTACTTTAGCACAATCTCTCGTTCATGACACTATAATAACTACTGAGAAGCCGCTGTAAGGTTGATCCGAATGGTACGTAATTGTTTACTCTACTTTGTAACCCAAATGACATCCGCAAAACACTGATCTTCTTCTCCTCGATGTCCATAGTTGACATACTGACATCGGACAGTGACAGGAACAACAAAACAATAGCGAGGATAGCATGCAGGTGTACCCAAACATTGAAGCAACCACATAATCTTGATTTGTAAACGTTCAAAAGCTATTTCTTAAGTTCTCTACTGGTTCTGAGATGGTAGTTTTAGATAGCATGAAGCGGATGAGTTTCCAGCAGCCACCGTCATTTGAGAAAATAATTTCTATTGGATTGGTTTGAAACTCATCGTTGCCCATGTCCTCAACAATCAGCCTCAACAAGCAATTGATCACGCTGTTAGATTCAGTCATCTTTGAAGTTTGTTAGTGGTAGCTGTCGCATGCTGGACACTGACTGATGTCCTCGGCACTCCATCTCTGCTGATATAACGTCCATGTCCATAGTGACGACAAAGAGAATTACCAAAATGGAGTATCAATTTCGGTAACTTCTTAAGTCACATTTTTGTAACCTGTACTATACTGATGCGTGGTTCCAGAACTAAGTGTCATGTCATTTTGAAGGTATGGTAGTAATTAAGAATGAGGTCTTTAATTTTGCTGAGATTATAAACAAGGCGGCATTTTTAGATTATTTAGTCCTGAGAGCTTCTGGCTGGCGAAACACAATGATGTTGAAACAATCGGTTATCGAAGAGCCCGCTGTACTAATAAATCGAACGAGTTATGAACACATATTCATCGTAAAGAAGAAGCTGTTCTCTTGTGACGAACATATTTACGTTCGAATATAACGGAATGTATAAAGATTAATTATGCAAGTCATCACTTTGAATCGTGCTGTTCACTGAGCATTCAAGATATGTGTATTTCAGAATGTGTACTTGTGTAAGTACATACGTAATTTCATATATATATATATATATGTGTGTATATATATATATGTATATGTGTATATATATATATATATATATATATATATAAAATATATACATACATATGTGTGTGTCTGT
>NC_068992.1:26529511-26535266 GCF_001194135.2 Octopus bimaculoides
TATATATATATATATATATATATTTATATATATATATATAAATCAGTTGTTTGCGATATTCTTGGAAATACATAAGTAGAAATGGGAGAAGGAAAAATCATTAAATGCGTGAATCATATACAATCGACAGGAATTTATTCGTTAAAAATTTACTCAAATATTAATCTACTTATTGCTTATAGCAAGCATTAAGAATATTAGCAGACATATTCATCATCTGTCACCTTCCTGCAATTAAAATATTATCAAAACGACAACTGCTTTATTGGTACTTAAAAGTATTGCTTGGTGAAGTTGTCGTTTATCATTTCATTGCGGGGAATATTTTCTATTGAAAGAGAAGTATTTTGGAAATATACTTTCATTTCTGATAACTTTGGCATTTAATCAAACTTATCAGTAAGAATACAAATTGAACCAACCAACATCTCTGTCAAAGTCTGTTAACAGGTGCGCCTCTACTTTGCCGCATCATATTTTGCAGAGCAAGAAAATGTCGGTTCAATCACACCTAACCATCTTAAAGTGAGGGTGGACATTGTGTCTCAAAATAAAATTTGGTGGTCACATGTTAACCCTTAAATTATGGACATCATTAGTTGGTGCATGTTTCAATGCAGAACAGCGTACATCATCTTTCAGACATTTTGGATGGATGCGTTCATCATCAAAGGAGAGTGAATATTTTACGCCATATTTCGATAACGAATTACTCTTTTTTACTCTTTTAATTGTTTCAGTAATTTGACTGCGGCCATGCTGGAGCACCGCCTTAAGTCGAGTAAATCGACGCCAATACTTATTCTTTGTAAGCATAGTACTTATTCTATCGGTCTCTTTTGCCGAACCGCTAAGTTACGGGGACGTTAACACACCAGCATCGGTTGTCAAGCGATTTTGGGGGGACAAACACAGACGCACAAACATACACACGCACATACATATATATATATATACATATATACGACGGGCTTCTGGCAGTTTCAGTCTACCAAATCCACTCACAAAGATTTGGTCGGACCGAGGCTATAGTTGAAGACACTTGTCCAAGGTGCCACGGAGGGGGACTGAACCCGGAACCATGTGGTTCGTAGGCAGGCTACTTACCACACAGCCACTTCTACGCCTAATTGTAAATTATATTGTGGAAATGACTAAGAGTTATTATAGTTTTTGTAATTATTTAAAGTAAAGATAACTATATAAATTACCCTTATGAAACATAGCTACATTTTCGTTTGGTGCCTGCATTATGTGTTTGGCCTACATTAAGCCATTTCCTGCCGTTTATGAGTTAAACAAGATTCAAAGCTTCAGGACTGACCTGTGACCTCCGAGCAACAATAAAAGAAAATGCAACTATACCATTATTTTGCTATTCTGCAAACCGATTTCGAAGTTTTGTTTCTGAATTGAAAAATAATTCACGAGATCAGCTTTTTAACCACAGTTATGTTTTAACTTGCATAACTACTGAATGAGAAAGCTTGTTAGATAAAAAACATACTTCAAATATAATGCTTCATTAGTATTACTTCATTACAATACACATGAAATAAGATTCTCAACATCACAAAAATAAAGCTCTCAATAAAATAGGATAACCTAATTGGATAAACTAAGATTTCAGTCTACCAACGTAAGAAAATATAATTTTATAATGTTGCAAATAGATTATGTTAATTCTTATGATTATATATCGAAATTAAATCGGTGAAACTATCTTGAAGATGCTGGTTTATGGTACTGACGAGATAAATAAGTTATGGAAATGATTTCGAAGTGAAGGGTATATAAGACAAAATCATGTTTTTTATATGTGCGAATGTACATGATGCGATATTTATTGTAAGCCTATTGTTCATATAATAAGATTTTTGCCGTTTACGTCATGGTTGTATCATATACTATTAGCTATCTGAGTATATTTAATGCAAATATTTCAGTTCTAAATACATTAAAGCTATGTAAAATTGTTGTGAATAATGCAACTTCATTAAACGTGCCTTCTTTAAAAGAGCACATACAGTTCAGCTAATATAATTAACGGGTGTCTTTCAAAATATATTGAGTTTTGAAATATATATCGAAACACATATAGAAAACAATGGATATTACATAGGTCATAATGAAAACATTAATAAAGGTAAATATGTAAATGAATTTGATTCAAAATCGGTATTTATTTAAGTATCTCTTTCTGAAGAATAGCATCAGTAGCGATAGTTTCCAACTAACCAATCATTGGTTCATATTCTTTCTAACCGGGAATGTGACAAGGTCCTGTCAGGACAAATTGGCTGATAATGCTTGAATCGTTTGCTGATATAAATCCACATAAGATCATATAGTGGTTTAAAATCAGGTCTAAATTTATTGACTAGATATTATATTTAGATACATATATACATGCATACATACATACATACATACGTGCATACACATATTTACATATATATACATTAATACGTACATACATACACATGTATACAGGGTATTCAGGCTAAATTTGTCGATTATTTATGGTGCCTTCTTTTTTCAGGAACAGCATGATGTATTGTAGAACAGTCAAAGACGTTGGAGTATAATTAAGTTGTAGCTGAGAAAACATTAGCTGACATGAAGGACTGGAAACCATCTAGATACTGGAGAAGAGTTACCTGTATTATGTTGATTGGCAGCAGGTATCAAAATGCCGATATGATGAATGCTGCTCAATGCTCTGTGAACACACTAAAGGCTATAAGAAGCAACATGAACAACTGCACGAGGAATGTATATATGAGAAGTTTTGACTGCGTCTGCATGCCGGGGTTCGCACCCTCAACTTTGAACAGAGCCTTTTAGCTCAATTCGAATGATTATATGCAACTTAAGGGGACTGTGGAACTGCATAGATGAATACATACATATACACGCAGACATACATTCACATACACGCACAATATATGTGAAGGTTTGTGTGTATGTATGAGCAAGAGATACCTAAAACAACGTATCAAAATGCCATCTGCATCCACGAAAAAAATCACTGAGAGGTATTGAGGACCGTTATAGAAGTGGAAAAAAAAACAACAACGAAACGTCCTGCAAATCCATATTATTTTATAAAAAACTATGAAGCAAGAAATGAAAATTTGAGGAAGCTAATTTCTACACAACAGCGATACTTCAGCTACATATTGGAAAAACGGATGTCACATGTTTACATTTGAAAGCTAATGTAATTTACACTATATTAAAATAATATTGGAAGAGATATTTTTCGTGATCCGAGAAAATTCTGAAATAAATATACCTGATGCTGCATTCCCCCATCAATATTTTGTATGTAAAATAAACATAGATTTACTCTTTACAAAAATGCAAGAACACTTAATTCGTTTTCTACATCAAATATTGCTGCTCTTATAATTTACGAAATATTGTCATTAATCAGATGCGTATGAACTCCAAATACGTATTTTCACGCGCATTTATATACCCAATACAAAACGATAGCATCTATTTAAAGATATATCATAGAAAAAGAAAATGTAGGTGATGTGCAGAAATTTCCTCATAGTGAATGAGAGAGAGGTAGACCCATGCAGAGAAGGGGAAGAAATAAATACGAGGATTTTTTTTTTTTTTTTTAAGGGAAGAAAGAAACAGACGAAATATTTTAAATCCAAAAATGATTCATCCCAATATTTAAAAGGTTTCTAATGATTTGACTATTGAGTTGGGGAAAAGGGTTGAAATAGATTATATCAAATGTGTTACATAAAAAATGTTAAGAAAATAAATCATATATATTGTTATATATAGGAGAAGACGGACGCACAACCAGAGTGATGTATATTGATACATAGATAAAGATTTATAAGAGCAGGCATGGCTCTGGAATGAGACTGCGCGTGTACATATATATATACAATTGCATTTATACATATATATATTTATATTTTTTATAATGCATAAAGATATCTATATATTCATATATATGTGTGTGTGTGTGTGTGTGTGTGTGTGTGTGTGTGTGTGTGTGTGTGTGCGCGTGTGTACATCGGGATTCTTTCAATTTCCGTCTGCCAAATCCTCTCCCAAGGTTTTGGTCGGCCCGTGGCTAAAGTAGAAGATACTTGCCGGATGTACAATGCAGTGGGACTGAACTCGGAACCATGTAGTTAGGAATCAACTTCCGGAGAGGGCTAGTCCATTACATTGACCCCAGTAATCAAATTATACTTAGTTTTTCGATTCAGAAACAATAAAAGCCAAAGTCGACCTCGGTGGAATTTGAACTGAAAATGTAAGGACAGAGGAAACAGCATAAATATCCCTTCATACCAACGTTTGAGTCGCGCGCATATATGCATATACACGTATGGATGTGTTCATAAACAGAAATATTCCATCCAGAATCGGTAGTCCTACACAATATATTTCGTCGGACTAACGATTATTGATAAAATATTTTTATTCATTTACCAACTTAATTTTGAGTTCTTTATTCTAAGCGGTCGGACATAGCTACTTCTGAACTTGTAACACCCTGGAATGATCCTATACGACTATATCTATAAATATGTATGTATCCCTCTATGTATCTATATACAAATATAACTAAATATATTCATATAGAAAGACACAGTTACAGATAAGCATATTTCTGGACGACTTGGATGACTATACGTATATTCATATATTTATTGAAGACCTGTACGCACATATACACTGCACTACACACACACACACACACACGCACACATACACACACACATACATATATATAAATATATATATATATATATATGTATAAATGCAATTGTATATATACGTACACGCGCAGTCTCATTCCACATCTGTATTTATGTGTCTGTGTGTAGGTATACGTGTGTGTATGTGTATGTCTCACTATGTGTTTACGCATGCATCCATGTATGTATGCGTATATGCACATGATATATAAGCACATAAACACATATACTCACACATTTATATACACGTACTTCTAAAATATTTTTATTGAAGAGTTGTTTTATATTTTCTCTTTATCACTAAACTAGAAATTTTTCTACAGCAAATAAACGTTATTAACTCGGTAAAAGTTTCAAGAATTTCAGAAAATAAATCGGCTATTCTTCCTCCAACATCTACAACCTAATTAGATAGTATTCATATGTGTCAGTTGTGATCTTCCATTGGCATTTTTCTTCTTTTTCTTTTTTCTTTTTTTTTTTGGTTTTTGATTTCTTTTTATCTTTAATATATTGATCTTTTTAATTGTCTTATTTCGTTTCTTCGATTTGTTTTAGTTCTTTATTTTGGGACTTTTATTCCCTATCCACTACGTCGTCTTCTCTCTTTCATTGATCTTCTTTGCCATTTTCTCATTCTGTTTGGAATTCAAGGAGATTCATTCACACATCCTGTTTTCTCTGAAAGTTTAAAAAAAAAAAAAAATAATAAAAAAAAATGAAATGAAGAACAAAAATTAGCTCTTTCACGGCTTCTCAGTAGTGTCACGCCATCAGAATATAAACAGAGAAGAAAAGCTTGAAGAATAAGCTAACGACAGATCTGCTTATTGACGTTGATTGCATCGTTGTAACCTTTCCACTTAGGAGCTGCATCGTTGAGGAGGCATTCGGCTCCAGACATCAGTCCTCGGTTTTCCATTGATAACGGCCTCGACTGACGCCAGTTGGTTCCGATTGTATTTGATTAGTGTTAATAACAATCGTAGCCTAAAGGTTTTCACCCAGAAGAT
>NC_068992.1:26536650-26540270 GCF_001194135.2 Octopus bimaculoides
TATATAAATATAAATATATATATGTATGTATATATATATATATATATATATATATATACATACATATGCATGCATACATATATATACATATATACATATACATATATATATATATAAACACATATGTGCCTATGTACATGTATGCATTTATGTTTGTTTATACGCCTCTAGGTAGATGTATATATATATACATATATATACATCTACCTAGAGGCGTATAAACACACACACACACACACACACACACATATATATATATATATATATATATATATGAGTGTGTGAGTGCGTAGGTATGCGTGTAAGTACATATGCATTCTTGTATATGTATTTATATGTATATATGCATGTATGCTGCATATTTACTTCTGTATACAACTATGCTTGTGTATACAATTTACTATTTTTGTAGTCGTATATCCATAGCTATATGCAAAGAGGTGTGTGTATGTGCATATATATATATATATGTGTGTGTGTGTGTGTGTGTGCGATTGTCATATGTATATATATATGTGTAAATGAAGTATGTTTACAGAACAAGACAAAGCACACTCACACGCACACGCACATGAACACACCTACGTGCAAGGGAAAAAGGGACAGGCAGCAAAAAAGAAGACGAGATTGAAAGTCAGTAAAGGTTGTGTGTGTTACAGTTACTTAATAGTTGGTATCTCGTTCTTGAACTTCTTAGCACTGCAAGCATTTCCTCTTCATGCAAGCATTATATAATATCTCTTCATCAGGCACTACCGTTCCTTAGAGGTTAATGCCAGCTATGAATAATAAATAACTAGCAGCAGTAGTTTTAGACATGTGAACAGCAAAGTCTATTAAATGTAGGCTTCAGACATAGATGCAAGTTTGTATTTTTTACTTATTTACTGTGAA
This sequence comes from Octopus bimaculoides, assembly GCF_001194135.2. Classification (NCBI taxonomy): domain Eukaryota; kingdom Metazoa; phylum Mollusca; class Cephalopoda; order Octopoda; family Octopodidae; genus Octopus; species Octopus bimaculoides. The sequence continues at coordinate 26,537,545 of NC_068992.1, forward strand.
AAATAACAGTCGAGAAAGATTACTGACCAGCAACATTTTTGAAATCACCTTTGCACTACACACACACAGATACGTACATTCCATATCCCCCACACCTATACACACGCATATATTGGCGCACATACATAGTCGTTCATGTGTATGTGCTTATTATATGTCTACGTATCTTTATGTTTTACGGTACAGTAATCACTCGCCATATTGCGGTTCACCTATTGGCGCCCTCTCTACATAGCAGATTCTTCTGGCTGGTATATGTAAATTTATATCGTGGTCTCCTCAGTATATTACGTGTCTGTGCGGCCGATAGATACTCTTTTACTTGTTTCAGTCACTTGACTGCGGCCATGCTGGAGCACCACCTTTAGTCAAGCAAATCGACCCCAGGACTTATTCTTTGTAAGTGTAGTACTTATTCTATCGGTCTTTTTGCCGAACCGCTACTTGACGGGGACCTAAACACACCAGCATCGGTTGTCAAGCGATGTTGGTGGGGACAAACACAGACACACAATACACACACACACACACACACACATATATATATATATATATATATATATATATATTTATAACAAAGTAAAGTTGTAAGATACCACACGAGTGGAAATATATGTGAAAGAAGGTTTGAAAATGCAATTTTAAAGATGCTTATTCACTTTAGCGGTTTCACTTTTTTAGAAAAAGATTGTCAAAAGTAAAATATAAAGCTGTATATAAGCTTTGTAGTGTTAAGTACAGGTTGTCACAAAGGTATTAAAATACATATATACATTCTCTGATAATAATAAGAAAATGTTAAAAACAGTTTCAGTATTAAAATACAGAAATAAAAATACATATATATATTCTTTGCTAATAATAGAAAATGTTAAAAAGCAGTTTAAGTATTAAAATACATATATTTAAGAATTTATAAAATATTGGAGAGGAACTGACCCATCTTTTTAACATGTTTTCTCTCTTGTGTGTAAGCTAGGGGATGTTGGCTATTTTAAAGGACAGTGTGGGAGGCTGGTTGGAGTGGGAGGCTGGTTGGAGTGGGAGGAAGGAAGAGCAATGTAGAATTAAAAGGATTTTTTTGTGTTGTTTTATGGGCTAGTCTGTCATGGTTCAGTGGTGTTTGGAACTGGTCTTAGAGGTCAGAATGTCTCTGTGCACGTCTCTATGTGTGTGTAAATATACGTGTCTGTGTCTGTGCGTGTGGGCCGTTTTTCATTGGTCCCAAAGTTTATTGTAGCGTGCGTATATGTGTGCACGCTTGTGTGTATGTGTGTGTGTTTGAGAGCAACCGTATGTATGTGTGAGGGTGCGTATGTATGAGTGCGTTTGTGTGTGTGTGTGTGTATGTTTGTGTGCTTGGTGTTGATAGGGGTGTTATGTATGGGTGCGGGAGTGTGTGTGTACGCGGTTTGTGTGTGTGTCTCTGTTTCTTTCAGTTTCTGTGTAGCAAATCCACTCACGAGGCTTTGGTCGGCCCGAGGCTATAGAACAAGACACTTGCTCAAGGTGCCACGCAGTGGGACTGACCCCGGGACCATGTGGTTGGTAGGCAAGCTACTTACCGCACAGCCACACCTGCGCCGATTTATATTTTTTTTAGATTTTAATTATTTCTGTGGTATAATAAGCATTTTCACGCCTAAAAATTAATATATTAATAAACAAAAATACAGCACAGTACTGGACCGTACAAGACACTCATTAAAATATGTTAAAAGAAAATACGTAGTGTACCGTTGATGAGTAAAGAATCGCAAATACTGTATGGAAAACGAAATTCGGTAGGCGAGTGTATGGTGTTGTTTTGCATTTATAATAAAATAAATACATACAAATTATAAAAGTAACGACGGAAAATATACAGCACTGTTTCTATTTTGTGGATTTTCAACTATCGCGAGGAGTTTTGGAACGTAGCACCCGCAATAGTCCAGAGTATACTGTATTTCATATTTCAAAACTTAAAATGAAATTATTTACATTATTTACATTATTTACCCTTGACGGACATTTGTCCTCATCTTGTTTGTTGCTAACACAAAGATTCGGCTGATATACCCTCATGCCTTCATGTCTTGGGGAAATTTCGGACCTTGGTTCTGTCAAATGTAAATAATGTAAATAATGTACATGATTTCTCATCTCTTAAATATAGAATTGTATTAAAATGAAATATTGTATCTTAATGTAAATTATTTTTAAAAAGGCACAGGAAATTCAGCTTATACTTTTGCCTTTCCTCTGTATCCGAGACGATACACATGACAGACCATCCGGGCGTCCAAGCAACTTGTATGACACACATTCTCAATTTTTTACGTCTATCAGAGTAACTTCGGACTTATGCAAAAGAAGCTTTATATTTCTCTCAGAACATATAATACAATGGCTAACTAAAAGTTTGAACACCAGAATAGACGTTTAGAAGAGACTTATGAAAATGCTTTCGACAGGCAAAATGATTATATAGGTAGACAGAGAGACAGACAAGTGCAGGCGTGGGTGTGTCTTAAGAAGCTTGTTTCCCAACCACATTGTTCGGAATTCAGTCTCACTGCGTGACACGTTCGGCAAGTGTCTATTAGTATAGCCCCGTGCCGACCGCCGACAAAAACCTTGTGAATGAATTTAGTAGACGGAAACTGAAAGAATCCCGATGCATATATGTGTGTTGTGTGTGTGTGTGTGTGTGTGTGTGTGTGTGTGTGTGTGTGTGTGTGTGT
>NC_068992.1:26541420-26549780 GCF_001194135.2 Octopus bimaculoides
ATATATATAACGAAAGAAACGAGGGCAATAGTTGGAATTTTATTTGGCCAGAGAAAAGAATAACTAAATACATTAAGTATTTATGAGGGATAAAATAGTCAAAAATATTACATATGCATATCTGGCCCTGGCACTTCATCGATTGCGACGGCGAGTGTTCTGGTTGTTCCATTCACCGGAACAGCCTGCTCATGAAATTAACGTACAAGTGGCTGAACACTCCACAGACACGCGTACCATTCACATAGTTGTCATAAATATTCAGCGTGACACACAATGCGACAAGGTTGGCTTTTTGAATTACAGGTACAAGGCATTTTTGCTAGCTGACCGAACTCGAACAAGCTGTAATAAAGTAGCTTGCTCAAGGACAAAATGACCTTACAATCGTGAGCCTATTGCCCAAACCAGATATGTATATCAATAAGGAATTAAAAGGAGTATAAAATAAAGCATGATAGTCATGGTTGTATTTTGGAAAGCTGGGAAAGCGAAAGATGGGTAAAATGACCGTTGGATGCAATCACGTCTTCAAAATTGTAAGCCAAGATTGAAAGACGACCAACATGATTGCAAATATTTGACTGAACGCGTACACACGTACATAGATAAATACCTTCAAACGCTTACATACATGCATCGCACTCACGTGTATCACGCACACATGCTATGCACACACATTCATTCACACACAGGAAGACATCTTACGTAAACGTGAATTAAACATTATTCTCCAGAACTCTTTTTTTGTTAGATTCATGACTTTGCATAAGCGTGTACACATATATACACACGCGTGTTAAGTCTATACATACATGTGTGTGCGCGCGTGTGTGTGTATATATATATAGCACAGTGCATTTGCGTGTGTCTGTGTGTGTATATATAGCACTGAACATGTGTGTATATGTGTGTGTATGTATACAACAATGTATCTGTGTGTATGTATATTTGCGCGCGCACAAATATATTTTAACACCAAACGAGATAACAGTTACATATTGCTAGTTTTTCTGAGGAAAGTTACTCAATTACGAAAATTAATTCCGAAAATTCCTATATATTAAATTATGAAAGCATATGGCCACGTTACATGAGATGATCGTGAACAATCTATGATGAAGTATACTACGTTCTCAAATATGGGTTACGCAATTATTATATCTGTCATGTTTCTGGCGAAAAGCCAGAAAGACAATTTCTTTATGGCCCTAAAAAAAACCTAACATTTTTATTTATGTATTGTGTACCTAGCAAATTAATGTCTTCAACTACAACGTACAACTGTATTGTATTACATCCACACCTGCTATCTTTTATGCAATCTTATTATTGATATCCTGTTGTTTATTCTAATTATATATATATGCACATACGTACATAGAAATACACACCGACTCACAAACAGAATATTTTATTCATCTTACTTCGAGCTGTGCGGATAATACCGGACTGACTTAGTGCTTCAACTTAAAAACCTAAAATTATAAACGTATTCCTTGTAATACTATGTATATGCATGTGTGAATCTGCATCAAGTATTTTCTTTTTTATATATTTCTCTACTGTAGTTTGATTTTATGACATTTCTGTTCTATATTTTAGAGATGAGGAATTCTGTACATTATTTACATTGGACGAATATGTCCTCATCTTTTTGTAGTTACCGCAAGGTTTCGGCTAATTTACTCTTCAGCCTTCATCAGGTGTCCTGGTAAAATTGTGAACCCAACCCTGGGTTCTCATTCATAAGGTATTTGTTGCTGATGTTGTTATTGTTATTATTATTATTATTATTATTATTATTATTATTATTATTATTATTATTATTATTATTATTATTATCATTATTATTATTCAAGGCGCTACCTGAAATTGAACTCGTAATCTTGGGGTTAGTAGTCCCCGCTCTAAACCGGGCATATAGAGTAATGGTTAAAAGCGTGGGCTACTAACCCTAAGATTGAACGTTCAATTCCAGGCCCTGACTTGAATAAATAATAATAATAATAATAATAATAATAATAATAATAATAATAATAATAATAATAACAACATCAACAAAAAAAATACCTTAGGAATGAGAACTCAGGGTTGGCTTCAAAATTCTACCAGGAAACCTAATGAAGGGCTGGAGGGTAAATCAGCCGAAACGTTGTGGTAACAACAAACAAGATGAGGACACATATCCATCCAATGTAAATGATGTAAATAATGTTCATGACATTTGTCGCTACATATTTACGAGGAGATGCTGGAAAGTTCCTGGCTTTGGATAAAATAACACAGGCGGGTCAGTTAATTATGATTTTATTCAGCATATTACACTTTCAGATTCTCACACTTATTGCAGCAGCCCTTCAGGTTTACTAGTCTCCGTAAAGGAACTCAGAGGTTTGGATTTCCAGCCAGGCCTTTCGCGATACCCTTAAAACCAGGAACTTTTCAGCACCCATTCGTATATTTACAATTTTTATTTTTATTTTAAATTCAATAATGGGAAGAAGAAGAAGAAGAAGAAGAAGAAGAAGAAGAAGAAGAAGAAGAAGAAGAAGAAGAAGAAGAAGAAGAAGAAGAAGAACAACAACAACAACAACAACAACAACAACAACAACAACAACAACAACAACATCAACAACAACAACAATGACAATAGTATGTTCATCCTTAAACTACCCTCATTCAGGGATCTTTTGAGCGGGATGGGCTGCTCAACCTGAAGAAACTTCTAACTGGGCCCCATGTGCAAGGCCATGCGCTGTTTATCATATGGTTGCCATGCATGTGCCTGGTGTACCCTTATCAGGTGGGTAATGATGATGGGTATAGTGGGCTTCGTATATTTGTATCCCAGTGTCTATCTGATGGCATCCATCGTTCTCTCAATCAATAATTATAGTGGAGTAATCTCTCGCTATACCAGGGTTCACCTATCACGGTTTATTATTTAAGCTCATGTCGATTCCTCCGTGGAGTTGTGTTCCATTTGTAATAAAATAAATATATGCAAATTGTAAAAATAATTAAAAATATACAGTACTGATTATACTTCGCGGATTTTCACCTATCACGCGGGATTCTGGAACGTAACAAACGCGATAGTCGACAGATTAGTCTATACGGATATATTAAATTATTCACTACGTGTATTTCGTTGTTTGATATTGTGCCGGATCACAAATACACTTGTTTTGCAAGCTTGAACGGGCCTCAGTTGAATGTGGTGTATAGTCCTACGTGATTTTGTAAAATTTGTTACTGCGTCGTCCGCGTTTATCATATTATCATTTTACTGTTAATAATTGACCTTTGGAATTAGTCTGTTGCCAATATTCATCTAAATATATGCATTTTGTTGTCTATTTCCACAAGCAATAACTTGTGTCTGTGCTTACAAATGTGTGCCTCGGGTAGCTATATTCAGAATTTATTTTAATTCCATTATTTCCTAACTAATATCTGTTCATCCTCTATCACAAGAATTAGAAGCTTTTCCTCAAATTCCTCAGACAATGTCTAATAGATTTGTGTGCCGTCAGATAAGATGAATCTTTTTCTTTTGCGTTTGTATTTAAAAATTCATTTTGGCGATGAACGCCATTACAAATATCCATTGTTTTATTATACTATTCAAGCCTGCTTATTGCCATTTACGACGCTGGTTCAATAATAACTTATTTCTTCAGACGCACATCATAAATCTGATGTATGTTTTAAAATTCGAGACGTATAAGCTATAGCTTCAATAAATATAAATTTGTTTGTTGCAATTAACTAATCATAATTAATTGGATTCCATATTAGAGACAAGTTGCGTGATAAAAATGCTTCTATGACGCACCTTCGAAATTTCTTGAAATACTTTTAATACTTTTCCCATTTTTCGACTTTATTCTCTAAGATCTCTGGAACTATTTCCTTAATTATTTCTGCCTTATTTGTTCAGCTTTCTTAACGTAGTTGGTGTTCTTTACTATGATGAACAGAAGATCTTCGCATATGCCACATGAAGTACGTTTATTTTTTTTATATTCTGACTTATAAACATTATTCAAAAATCTTTACACAGACTTAGAAAAACACTGCAGAGAAAAAACAGGCTTTGAAGGGGTTAATTAATTAATATCAGCAATTTTACATAATAGAATCGAAATAATTTCTCTCCAGTAACGTGATGGTTCTGCTGGTTCTGCTGATAAAATCTAATTATCAAATCTCTGCAGAATTTAAAAAAACTAACCTAATAAAAATATGAAAAGAAAAAATCTCTCGTTGGGTAAAACTAAACAGACAGGAAATAATGTGAGGATCAAAGACAGAAACGGAAGGTGTAATTTTAGTTGCACTAGATCAAAGCGCATCTAGAAATAAAATAAATCGAAAAAATGTTTAATTAATAAAAGAGAAATGTTAATAGATTTTATGGAACAAAATTAAGCAAGGGTGAAAGCCTCATTTAAAGTTTTGTGTTTTTTTCAAACTAAGCAGATGGAATACAAACACAAATATAACCAGCTTGGTTGCGTTATTCATCAGACAACATGTTGATTCTTTCATGGCACAACTAATATAACAGATAATATCACGCATCAAATTCGGTAACCAAATGGTAGCAAGACCCTAGTACATTCATACCCAAAGTGACAATGTCAAAGCGTGTTCCAAGAAAACGACACCAATGAACGCGAGGAGGAACTATACATTACTACTCGTTTCCATTTCAAAAATTCTCAAGAAGGAAGACGATAAATGTTGCGTGTAAAAGTCTGTAGTTATAATACTTTCTAATATGTTTGCACAGGGCCAGCAATTTTAGAAAGAGTGGGTAAGTTGATTGATCCAAGTACTTGACATAATTTTATCGAGCACAAAGCAGTGAAAGTCAAAGTTGACCTCCGCATGATTTGATCTCAGATCATAAAGATTTAAAGTGGGGAAAAACTGCTAACGATTCTTCTGGCTTACGTCTTGAAGTAGGTGGTAATAATTCGTTCTAATATGGGCACATGACCAAAAATTTGGGGCAGGGTAGATAACCTTGTGTAACATAATTTTTGCCCTTGGTAGCAAATGTTATTTCCTATTTGCGTACTCCTAGAAAGTATGAAAAATAGCTAATATTTCCTTCAAACTTTGCTTTTGTTACATTTATTCAATCCCCAAAACAATCCCTCTCAGCATATGGCTAGGATGCTCCCTCACTACTCCTGTTCGTAATCAAAGATGCACATATTGTCAGCCACTAAATGACATACTGAGGTGGTTAAAGTCAAGCAACTGACAAGCAAATCTGTGACATGGAGCAGAATATTTGCTATAACAATATTTCTGCTTCAGCAACTTAGCACTGAATCTGCCTGAAATGTAATGGAAAATAGGTCACAAATGGAAAGATTTAAAGGAATTGTAGTCATTTTTTTTTCATTTCTAGACAGAAATAAATAGGAAATAGCATTTACTGTCCAAAGACAAAAAAAAAAAAAAAAAAAAAAAAAAAAAAAAAAAAAGAATTTTGTGACACAGTGTAATACCGCTTATTTTATCGACCACAAAAAGATTAATGACAAAGTTAACCTCGATAGAATCTGAAATTAGAACGTAAAAACGGAAGAAAAGCGAAGTATTTTTATCTGGCGTACTATTGATTCTGTTATTTGGTTGCCTTGAAATAAGAAGTCATGATAATTTCTAATGTGAAATAGCTGAAGCAGACGAAACTAGTGATTGACAAATTTACAACTCACAAAATATCAAAACCTGGAAGAAGTTATTTTACCGTGCGTTAAGCCACATCGGAACAGAGATTAATGAGAAGAGCATCAAAGAGAATAGCGAAGAGCAAAGAAAAAAAATCTTCAACCAAATCTTGACTTATAAACGAGAATCTAAATCTAAAACACAAATTACATTCTTATTAAAGATTTGTAAGTACGTGGTACATTGTTCTGCAAACACAATATACTATAAGGTATACTAAATGTTTTCATAAGTCTGTACCAAGTTCTATTGCGCCAACAGTGTTCTTACATTATTTTGTTGAGGTTATTTCTATAGACATTATATAGTACTAATAACCAACACGGATTTGCCTACATTCATTATCCACTTCATTGCTTGACAGCATTACAGCAACAGCAACATATGTTGATGGCAGTCACAAGGTTCATTGAGTTGAGTTTTCATTTCAAGAGAAGTATGAGGCGCTTGAAATGCGCAGTGACGACCTTGTGTTTCATTTCTCTGTGCAAGATATTGTCCTGCTCCAGGATCTCAAGGTACTTGCACCCATTATCATACAGGTCTTCCATTCTCTCTCCGTTTCGTAAATATTATTATTATTTTTTTTTTTTAATTCCTTTATTTATTTATTTTTTTTGGTGAAAACTCTCAGCTTATCTTACTGGGTATGATGGAATGTGTCAGCTGTCCACAGCACGCAGACTAAAGTGGTACATCTTTACTGGTTATGATTCAAGAACCATACGGAGAATTCTTACAGTTCTAAGCAATGCTGATATTTGTACGTGTTGAATCTTTACATTTGTAGCAATCTGTTTGAGTCATGTTGGTATTTGAGTGCGGATACTTCCAAGTGCGCTAATTACCATTTGTATCACGTCTAATTTCCTCATTAACCACAACCTTCGTATTTCCTACTTCAAATCGTCGTTGTTCAGCTTTACTTCTTTTTGATCGTATGGGAAGGGGTGAATCGATTCTATCGACCCCAGTGTTTCAATGGTATTTAATTTATCGACCCCAAAATGATGGGGTTTCAGGGTAGCCTCGGGAGTCTTCGTGCATCACAAGGGCCACATCTCTATCACCCACCCGGCACCTCTTTTTTAAACCTTTTTCTGCTATGCATATGTCACTTCATTTTCGTTTATACCGTGTATGCTTACTTACTTCTTTTTTTTTTTATCATTTCATTATATGTAAACCCCTGCATTTTATGTTTGTCCTTGTATTATCCCCCTCATTCTTCACCCTTGTGACAAATTAATGAAATCATTATTATTATTAACTTTTTAATCTGCATTATTACTATTTACTATTTAATCTGCATTTTCGTTACAATTACTTGCATAGCCATACCCAGCCTCCTCGGGCGAGTGAAGGATAAGTGTTGGTACAGACTTTCAGTATGACTGAAAGTTTGCTTCTTAGAAGCGTCGCGATGTTTTGAAAGATACGGAAATAATTGATACTCAAACGCAGAATAATACTAAGAGAATAGCAGGAACAGAATAAAATATCCATCTTCTTTAAGAAAAATTTGCTAGCAGTCAGCCATGAGACTTGAACTCACATCCCTGTGATTACCGTTCGTAGGGTTTTACCATTAAGCTAAACTATTCACCAACAACTTTCAACGTAATTTATATATATATATTTTTTATTTTGTGACGAGGGTCAATACACCCCTTGCGACAGTAGACTAACAGAACGACCATAAATATTAGCGGTCTGAGTGAGATAGGGAGTAGGCGTTGATTAAATGTGTCCTTTTTGTAGTTGAAGGCGGGTCGATGTAATCGACTTAATCCGTTTGTCTGTTCTTGTTTGTCCCCTCTATGTTTAGCCCCTTGTGGGCAATAAAGAATATGAATGTGTCCTTTTTGTAATTGTCGGAATATAGTTTATTGTCTCGTGTATAGTTCGTGCAGAGCTTGTTGGATTGCTACGTTGTTTTACCCTGCATCGTTATGTATTTTATTGTTACTACACAGTTATATTGTAAACAAGTATCGTCATAATAATTGGCGATACAACAATTTATATATAGGACCATTTAGGATGACAGAATTCTGATGATATATAATTAAGTAACCATAACATCATTTTTCTTTTGTGCGAAATATAAAAGTTCCCTTCATTAACACCCCTCAAAATCTATTCGATAACAAATAAATTTATTCTCAGTTATAAAGTGTTAAATATCTGAATGTTCTTATCGCGTTACATTACTAGTTATATACATACTTGTCTTCTATAGTGTATGGCATAAAATGAAACTAATTTCGTGTACGAAACCCAGGAAATAATAACAAAAATAATATTCAATTTATAAGTCTCTGAATGAAGCTACTTCAAAAATATAGATCATTAAAATAATTACTTTCTAATTTCTTTTTCTGAGAAAATAATCTCTTCAAATCAATTCTTCGATTGAAATATTGAAAGCTCTGATAAACAAAGAGATTCTTTTAATTATTTAGCTGCGTGATAGGAATGATTTATTGCACTCATAGAATACTGAACATTAGAAACTGTCTAAAGCCAACTATTTATTTCATAATGATAGACTGGCAATTAATTTCCTCACTACACACAAGGGACGCACAAGCATATATATA
>NC_068992.1:26549823-26551147 GCF_001194135.2 Octopus bimaculoides
TATATATATATATATATATATATATATATATATGTATGCATAGATGCATAGATGCACGCATACACACACAAAAGTAGATATGTATATGTGTGTGTGTATATATGTAGGTATGTATTTATGTATGTCATTATTCAGTTTTATTTGAAGATTTCTTGCCAATAGAGAAAGAGACGATTTCTAACCTAGATCCTTCATTAGGATTTCAACATCAACATCAGAGTATTTCGTCTAGTTTCCCGTTTGCTCTGCTTTCGTCGAACCTTTTCTCTTTGCTGTGTTATTTCTGCCCAACCCTTGATAATCCATGTAACGCAATGCACACCCTGTTTGTTTATTTTTGTATGTATGTATGTATGTATTTTTGCATGTATTTGAGCAGATATATATGTTTTGTTTTATGCATGTAGTCTCATGCATGTAGTTGCATATCTAGACAGGCTCATAAATATACTTCGGGAAACTTTTACAGATTTTTACAGTTCCTATGATGGACTGGATCTGTAGTCTTCGAATTAGCTTTCTCCTTTCCGGTTTTCAGAAGCCTAATTTCTCAAGATTAGTATTTAGGCAGTGTATGACATATTCTTAGGGCCCTAATAATAACAAGAATAAACCTGAATTTGTAATTTGGATAGAGTAACTGCAAATTTCTCATCATTCTGACCTGGTCCTCATTCCATTTTTCCGCTCTTCTCTCCCCATTTTCTGACTCAAACTCCTCTGTTATTTATTCTCTAGATTTTCCACAATGTTTAGACACTTTCTGGTCCTGTGTAAACATTAAACGACAATATTCGCTAAAACTTATTTTCATTTTCATTTTTTTCTTCACTGCCCCCACTATATGTATGCATGTATGTATACATATATATATATATATATATATACATGTATGTATATGTCTACAGGTCTATTACTGGTCTATATTTGGATATTTCCTGAATATGTGACCGTTTTCCAGTAATCTCTATATGATCTGGGAGTGTCCGTACTACACCCTGTCGATGTTAAGTAGATTACTGGGACTTCAGCTACAGAATGTAGAGGGAAAAAAGATTATCATAAATCATCCCTGCCAATGCGCCAACGATTCTGCCACTCTCCCCCTCGCAGAACATCATATGGAGTGTTTTGTTCCGAGACAAGCGCTCCTCGTTCGTGAGTGGAACCCACAATCTAGTAATCCTATGTGAGACCAGTAAGCCATGGGCTTTCACACACACACGCACACGCACACATGCACACACGCGCACACGTACATTCATATATACATACATATATAGAAATACATATATATATATATATATATATATATATATATATA
>NC_068992.1:26557565-26560013 GCF_001194135.2 Octopus bimaculoides
GCACACACGCGCACACGTACATTCATATATACATACATATATAGAAATACATATATATATGCTAATTAAAGTTCAGAACCTTAGGTCAGGCTGTAAAACATGGTGAATGTTCTTATTTTTCATTCCCTTTGAAATTGCTCTTAACTGTGGCTGGGACTTTTTGACTGTTCCTTCTAGTATGTAAAGCGACCTGTTTAAATGTACACTAATTCATATATATAAAGAGATAGATACATAGATAGATAGATAACATCATATTAAGCACGTCACCGCATACCCGCACAAAGTGAATATTTAAAATACGCATTACATTTTACTGACATACCTTAATTTAATCGTTCGTGTTAAAATAGATGTTACTTCACTTCAAGTCTATCTTATATAGATGATATAAAACGTCTCACCTTTAATAAAAGAAGACATACCATAACTTCGCCATTAATTGTTAAGTGAAAAATAACTTTTCTAATCTTACATTTATTTATTTAAATCTGAGTTTAGATCGAAAGAAGCCTCCATTATTAATGTTTCATAATTTAAATTTTTTTCCACAAGTAGATTTTTAATTGAATTTCAAATATATATTGTCAATATAATGGCGTAATATCCATACCGTGATAATGATAATGATGATGACGAAGCAGAATGGAAGGCAACGATAATTATAATTAGCTTAAAAACTACTCATGCTTTCCCTTCTTTATTTTTAGATCTCGTTGCGAGAATATTCAGTATTCAGTTCGCTATATGCTAGAATATTACCAATGAATATTCGCGATTTGCTAGAATATTACACATATAATAAAAAAAATCTAACTTGCCATTACTTTGCCTAGAAATAGCTCCAGTAATAACTCCATCTCTTCGCGCCTTCTTCTTTGAGGCTATCCAGCACTATAAATTCAGTATGCCTTGGCCACTTGACGGAGAGCATTGACGGAAACCATAGCAAACTGTCAACTGAGATGGCGAACCGCTGGTAAAAAAATAATTACCAGTGACAGCAACACAATGAGCAGCAGATAACATTTTGACTGTTACTATTATTGCACAAAGAATAATATCTTACTCTGGTTTGAAAGTGTCGATTAATTTCAACTAACACTATCAAACTCTCTCGACCTTTCGTCGTTTGTAGTAATGACGTGTGCTTTTGTGTACGAGAAGAACAAAACTTTTGCTTATTAAAAATCCAAATAGATTTCAGTCTTCTTCGTACAACTGGTAACCTCCGATGGTAGAAATAGAAGTCGATACTAGTTACAAGTCATGAGTGACTTGGACGTTTAAAGAATATTTCGCAGCCTCGTCTTCGTACAAGTGGTGACTCAGCTTGCCAGCACATTACGAATTGAAATGAACAACGCCGATATGTCATTTAGGAAATTCGCTCTCTGGGCAACTTTTCCCTATTGTACCCTCAGCGTGCCGTCTAAATTTCTGTTGTCGATACACTGGTGATTATGTACCAAGCACACTTCTCAGGGCATCAAACCTTTTCAGCAACACAGACGTGATGCCAGTATGCTACCTGTAACATCATTAATATCAGCACATTTTACCACTGATGTCTCCATCTGCTCCAGGGACAAGGAGATAAGTCAACATGTGTTTTCTCCAGTGATGTACAAAAAAAGACTTTTCTTCATAAAGATTTCTTTTCCTACTGCTTCTCTGACAGAGATGTCGGACCGACGCTAAACAGTAAGGATCTGCGACCGCAACTCAACGATCCGCCGCTAACTTTTTGACAGCTGCTACAATTACACCAAGAATAATTACATTCAAACTCTCTCGGCGCTTTGTTGTTGCTAGTAACGACATTTGTTTTTTTGTTCAGAATAAAATTTTGTTTAATAAAATTCCAAATAGATTTCGTACAATCTATTCCACGTATTTAGATGTATATTTATCAATTTATCTCTCACTCTACATTCCGTTCTTCATATTCGTTTTCTCATTATTCTTCCACTGAAGTTCCCTTCAAATCTACTCTAACTTAATTACATTGACAAGCAATTTCCTCACTCCTATTCTCTGCACAGATGCCAGCAACGCAACACGATCCGTTCTTAACACTACTACCACTCTTTCACATTCTTTACACCCCACCAACCCATGAAAGGTTAATGTTCAGCTACTTAGATGACGAATCCTACAAACGACCTTCGCAATCATGTACATTTCTGAACAGATTAAGAACTTTTAACACACACGCGCATAAAAATCAGTATGTTTATATATATATATATATAAACATAATTAAGGGATCAGCAAATATTTGCTTCACCACATACCGAAGTTCAGAAATAGCAGCTAAAAAAGCTGAGACTCCAACAGAGAGCATTACTTGTAACTCACAAAGGCAAAAACAAGAAGAAAAAACAAATGAAAACTAACCATTCGAAGTTAATCATAGACGCGTTCCTGGATTATGAGCGATAATAC
>NC_068992.1:26560790-26564643 GCF_001194135.2 Octopus bimaculoides
ATGTGTGTATATATGTACAGGGTGTCCCACAAATCTATATACACACATTGAATGATTATAAAGTGACTAATTATTAATTAGTAAAAGTAATTAACTGAATTTTTGTAACTATTTATTTTGTTCTTAAGATCGCTGCATGTTGCAGACCGATATGTCATAGAAGAGAGATGGACACAAGAAAATGCCTTCTTTAATTTTAAAGGTGAAACTACCTGGAAAAGTGGTACTCAGTTGGAATTCCGTATTAGTAATTGAGTTGCTATACACTGCCTAAACAAACTATTACTTACGTAATTGTTTATTTCTTTCAAGTTTCTACAGCACGCTTGTTCTAGGATCTGTAAAACCTTGATAATTGATATATTTCTTTTGTAGAGAAATAATAAATTTGTCAACTCAGGTTCAGATATTCGAACATGTAGTTTAACAACAAGTATTTTAAATATCTTTACAAAAGGAACTAAGTGATGCTACTGCAGATAATGAGTGCATGACATATCAGAAAATGAAAATGATGTATCGACAAAGTTTAATAAATTCATGTGATAATTAAAATTTTGTGCTTTCTTTTACTGAATGATTGAATATTTTGCAACTCAAGAAAATATTAATTCGTCTAATAAAAGAAATTAAAATTTCGCATATATAATTAATTAGTATTTTGTGTAGTTTTACGTATCCATTCTTTTACAATTGTTCTATAGATTTTTTTTTTTTTTTTGAATTGGTATAAAAGTATATTAATTATGTAAATAGAGAATACGATATTTCTTTTTCGTTTTAGTTCCATGCAGATTTCATTTTCTTTCAAGATTTATGCTAATGTGTATCTCTATGTGCATAATTCTAGTTTTGATTACTTCATTTGCAATGTATTGAAATACATTAAAGTTATTTGCAAAATTCCCAAAGAAATTAATCTTTAGACAAAAGATAAAATAAGTGTGGAATTGTGTAATGTTAGATACTTTTGTTTTGTTTTTTTTTTGTTTTCATAAATTGGGATGATATATAAATAATGCATTAGTGTTAAAATATGTTATATACAGCAGAATTGTCTTGATGTCAGCATAGAAAGTTAAGATAAGATGTCAGTTGACATACAATTATGAATTATACTTTAAAATATTTAGAATTCCTGGTCTATAAAACATGCGTCTCATAAAGCAAAATATTTGCGTATTGAACTGTTTGTGATAAATTATGGTTGAAATTGAGAAAAAAAAGAACAAATGGCATTTGCAGGGGGAATGAAATTTATTTTCATATCTAAACTTATATGTTTTACTTATTTAATTGTGGTTCATGAAATAGGCGACATTTTTCA
Organism: Octopus bimaculoides; assembly: GCF_001194135.2. NCBI lineage: Eukaryota > Metazoa > Mollusca > Cephalopoda > Octopoda > Octopodidae > Octopus > Octopus bimaculoides. The sequence continues at coordinate 26,562,118 of NC_068992.1, forward strand.
GAATTTTTCATATAATTAGTGTGCAAAACATGCTTTTGACGAATAAAACTTACTTGTAGGGTGATAAAATTTATGCACATAAGTAATCTTTACTTGTTGCTAAACACCTGATGTGAGTGTATTGTGGAACCAAAAATTCGGTCCTTTAACAGTGTCCATGATAATAACTGAAAGGTTTCTAATTTAGAGGAAGACTAACAGTACTGATAAAGCGATTACATTGACCCCAGTATTAGGCGCATACGCTGTTTTATCGAACCCAGAGTGAATAGAAAAAGATAACGCGAGGCATTTTGTTCAACGATTAACACTTATGCATTCCAGGAAATTAATATAAATATTCGTTTCAATTTTGGCAGAAGGCCAGCATTTTTTAGGGGAGGGGGCTAAGTCAATTCAAACAACTTCCGTGCTCAACTGGTACATATTTTATCGACCCGAAAGAATGAAAGGCAAAGTCTACCTCGGCGAATTTTTAAAACTGAAATGCTTACAGCAACTAGGTTTCTCAAGCGGTCACCCGTTTAAGTAGTAATTAGGATCTGCGTAGCTTAACTTCGGTGACTGGACGAGAACCGATGTATTCCACATGTTATAGCTGTAAGTAAAGTAATACTAACATTAATAAGTTATCATAATTTCAGGAACGGCTATAATTGACCTTCACTATACAACTATCACAATATCTGACGTGGATATCTTATTAAGTCTACAAGAAATTATGAACATCAAAATTACGACCAACACCATTTGAACTTAGTAAAAGTTTTAAAGTAAATATCATAATACACATCATTATTGTCATGAGTATTTAAGACCGTCAGAGATTGGAAACATAGCATTTGTTGAAGATGAAGAGGTACTAGATGTATATTATTCATATATAGAGATATAGGTATTAGATGTATATTATTAATATATAGAGCTTTTAGATGTATATTATTCATATATAAAGTGGTATTAGATTTATATTATTCATATACAGAGAACGAAAATTTGACCGTATGCATTTTATTCATGTGGAACATTGAATGTGTCAAAGCCTGTTTCTATCATTGTTTGGCTAACAATGTGTCATATGACACCTTTTGAGTTTATTGTATTGATATTAACTACTGGTCCTTAAATTGCCAATAATATTCAGTGCCACGTACGCGTGAGTTTGAGGAGAGTGTGCGTTTGCGTGAAGGGGATGTTAGTGGACCGATTGAGCACAATGACAGCACAGGCCAATATGACAAGCTTTGTATAATGAGAATAAAACATTGGATGGTCGCTATTCCTACCTTCAAAGGCACCTCTGCTTATTACACATAATCATTTCGTGAAGTCAACAGTATCTATAACTGGTACAAATTTTCAGTTCAGTGATCTTCAACAATCTGATAAGGTCAGAATTCGCAATCCGGTCCGAAAATGGGATACCCGTCTTTACGTATATTTAGACCAAAACCCTAATGATTAAACTATATGTCTTGGACTTAAACGCATTAACTTGAATTTTAAACATTTACCCTCAGTTTCTCAATCATATTCTCTCGTTCAACAATCATATTATGAAGAAATATATACTAATCATTTTATAAATGTACTTTCACCTACAACTACTTTACTACACACACACACACACACATATATATATATATATATATATATATATATATATAGACATGTGTGTGTGCGCGTATATAATGTATTACGTATATTCGCGTGTTTATTTTTAATGTTCAATAGGTCTTTCTTTATTACTGTGCAATGCACTTTGTCAAACTGTATTTCTAACTAACGATCAGTAGTTGAAAAGGCAGCTCATTTCCGAATGATGACTGTAACTATTATTTGCCAAACTGCAACACGATTCAATAATTTAGATGTAATTAGTATTCTAGAGATCAACATGCATGTATGTTAGCTGCACAAGTTGTGATATCGCTTACAGTAAAGAGAGCCAATGGACTGAACAAATTAATTGCCATACGATTCCACTCGTTAATGTTAATTCAAATATTAGCTTGTATTTTATATACAGGCAGTTCGTAAGATACCGCTCCACATTTTCTTTTCGCAAACACTGATCAGGATTTTGAAAATCGTATCATTTCAATTTTGGTTATATTTGTCACTGTATTTGTAGTTTTGATTTAATATTCATGTATATGTGTATGAGTGGGTGTGCGTGTGTACATATCTAAATTTCAAAGTGCAGACACAAACACACATATCTAATTATACAGGCATACTTAAGGAAATATGCGTGTGTTTGCGCGCCTGTGTATGTGCATGTAAGTGTGACTTGCCGGATAGCTGGTTGGTTGGTTGGTTGGTTGTGTATATACTTTGTCGTGTAGTCAATATATTCAAAATATACCCCTCTCAGATTCACACACTTATTGCAGAGGCCCTTCACTGTTTTCTAGACCCTGTAAAAGAACTCGGAAGGTTGGGCCTCTAACAGGACTTGAGCAATACCCTTAAAGCCAGGAACTTTTCAGCACACACACACACACACACACACACACACACACA
>NC_068992.1:26564724-26565455 GCF_001194135.2 Octopus bimaculoides
ATATATATATATATATATATATATATATATATATATATATATAAAATTAAGTGTTGATTGATTGTTATTTTCAAGCAGGTAGACATACTTGGTACGTCTCTTAACTTTAATTCTACAACTATTTAATTTTATTTAATGCTTTTGGGGCCCTGCAATCGCATATATTATTGATTCTGTCATTATCACTTTTAAATGTTATACTGGATAATAATAGAATCAATAGTATCTTCACAAAAATTTTCTCCTGCATTATTTGCTCCGTATTGTAACTATTTTCACACACGTGGGTGCCATGATTCGGCACTTGCAGCGCAGACTTCAACCTGACGGGTTGGGGTTCTCTATCATGGTAACGCGTGCTGAGGAGGTGAGGCTATTATACCAGTCCATAAAGCGGTCCACGTGAGTCCAAATACTTGAATGTATGTTGAGATATTTCATTAGCCCCTTTGCTTTCCAAAGTTTGATTTCTGTAGTTATTATAAGTGTATTCTGACGATTTCAAGAAGAGTGTGCCTGTTATTTCCAGCATGTAGACATATTTAGTAGGTCATTTGAGTAACGTGAATTCTTCAGCTACTTAATGCTTCTTTTGGGCCTGCAATCACCTATATTATTGATTCTGTTATTACCATTTTTAATTTTAACACTAAACTAAATAATAATGGAGTCACTAATATCTTTGCAAATATCTTCTTGTGAATTTTTTGCTCCGTATTGAAAGCATATAT
>NC_068992.1:26565547-26568174 GCF_001194135.2 Octopus bimaculoides
ATATATATATATATATATATATATATATGTATGTATGTATGTATGTATGTACACAAAATATTAGATCGGCCAGAACGCCCGTCCTGTTATTTTTACACTAAAATTCAAGCACTTTAATAAGTAGTTAACTTCAGTCTCTTCGTTGTGACTCTTTAGATACTTGGCACTACTAGGTAATTATATACGAACTTGCAATTTGTATATTGGGGGTGGGGTCACCAACAAAACCAAATATTACCAACAGCTTATGCTTCTGCAAACTCAATATTTGGAATCAAATGTAGTACATCGCAACAAATGATCATGGGGCATGCACTGTGAAACACCACAAACAAACTTCAAAACAGGATTTCACCCGAAGAAGGCAATGCTTTCAATTTGATGAGGCTGGAAAGGTGTTGTCTTCTACGAGTTACCCCACGGTGAGGGGCCATTAATTCAGATATGTATTGTGAACAGCTGTGATCCTTCAAAAGCGTCTACCACTCGCTAATCCTCAGAGCATTGTCTTCCATCACGACAATAACAGACTGCATACTTCTTTGAAGACATAGTCGAAGTTATGAGGCTTGGCTGGGACGTTTTGCAGCTGCCTCCGTATTCGTCTGACCGGGTGCCAGTAGATTTCCACCTCTTTCTGTTTCTTGAAATTCCAGTGGTCAAACCTTCAACACTGAAGAGGATGTAAAATTTAACCTGAAAAGGGTCTTTGCAAGTAAATACAGGAAATTCTTTGAGCGGGAATGATAGATCTTCTCACAAGATGGCAAAAGATGAAGAAAATCGCCTAGTATTTAAAACATGGGTCTTATTTACGTTTACGAAACATGAGCAGATGTTTAGCCAAAACAGTATATATATCATGAAGACAAAACTTAATATTCTGTTAAGTGGAAGATGATGAAGGTTTTATCAGAAACAAACATTTGTAAAATATGTAATTCTTAAATGCACCAAGAGAAATGAATGTGTGTGTGTGTGTGTGTGTGCGCGCGCGCATGTTTGTAATGTACAGACTTGTGATAAAATAAAAATTCAACAAAAAAGTCCACGCCATCTGCTGAGAGATAAATAATATTTTTTTAAAGGTTACAAAGCGCTAGTAATAGTTTCATATGTTGAGAACATTCAAACATAATCTTCTGGCGCAAGCTACATATCATTACGAACTAAAGAAATTGAATAATAAAAGAAATAGGAAACAAACTGAGAAGGCAGCATATAGAAAACGCAGACAGTAAACGACGGAAAACGGAAAATGAAAAGCGATTTTTAAATTCACCGTCACGTAATCCGATATAGGATTGTTACTGCAACCCTAAATAATAATACAAATGATAAGAAGACTTATATTGCATTATGTGAAGGCGAATTTAAAAATCGCTATGTCAATAACGTAGCCTCTTTCCGACGGAGGGACAAAAGTAAACTAATAACTGGGCTAGCTACGTATGAACTTTGAAAGATAATAAAACGCCGCTCGTGATTGAAGGCAATGTAATCGAGAAATCCATGCCTTATGGGAATGGATGGATTAAATGTAGTCTTTCTTTGGCTCAAAGAGAGCAGATCCTATTCAAATTTAAGATCCCTATCCCTCTATTGAACTCCAGGTCAGAAACTTTCAATAGTTACATGCATATATATAAATATACTTTGAAGAAATGGAAAATTCCACCTATTCCTGATTGACTTCATGTCTTTCCAGCTTCATAATTTAAGGTCTAAGCAGGATAGCTCTTTTCTATTTTTAAATTTTATTTTTTATATTTCAGTTTCTGGTTTTCGTTTTCCATTTCCGCTCTTCGTTTTCCGCTGTTTACTGCCTATGTTTTCTATATGCTGCCTTCTCAGTGTTTTCGTGTGTCTTTTATTATTCAATTTCTCTAGTTCGTTAGGATATGTGGCTTGCGCTCAAAGAAAATGTTTATTATATATATATATATATGATACAAATGATATGTAGGCATCTGCATGTATACATACATATATATACATACATACATCTACATGTATATATAGATGCATAATCTGGTACAGGACGTTAGAAAAATGAACGGGAACATAAAAACAAAACGGACTTTGTTTACAGACAACAGAACGAACACATAGGAAAACAAACAAGCCACTTATGCAATTATTCCTTCATCAACTGCCTCTATTCTAAAACTAGGCGTTTCGAAGAAAAGGCAGGACGCACTCTTAGATTAGTTTCTTCCTGAGTCGTGGATCAACCCACTAAACAGAGGATTCGAAGGTAGCAAACACAAACCGAGAGAGGAAAAAATGGACAGTGAAAAAAACATTAAAAAGCCGTAGGGCCAAACGCGATGGGATATTGAACACTAATGATATGACAAAGCCGGACGGAGAAATAGTAGGTTCGTCTCGCCTTTATGCTGGCTGGGGTCAGAAAGAGATAAGTGACCACAAGTCACATGTGAGCAGAGAGGAGTGCTAGAGGGAGGAACTGGAACAAAGGTGGGCGACGACAGACAGGGAGGAAGATATATATATATATATATATATATATATATACACATGCTCCAACATAGTCTCAGTCAAATAACTGAAACAAGTTAAACAATGAAAGAATATATATAAATATATGTGTATATATATATATA
>NC_068992.1:26568819-26570304 GCF_001194135.2 Octopus bimaculoides
ATATATATATTTCGTGTAATGGTTGGATATAATTATTTCCATTAATAATTGGAACTGCATGTGATCGTTAAGTATTATATCATTATTGGGGAAAAATATATACAAAATCATGATAATTTTGGCTTATCACCAGGTTTTTTTCTACTTAATATCTTTCTAATATTCAGATTGAAATTTTAATATTAGACATTCAATATATCAAATGTTTTGTAGAATGATACATCTATCCAGTAATATCGTGTGAGTGGTTAGTTATGTGAAAGAGTCTCAAGTTTCAGTATCTGACTGAATAAGGTATTCAAAAAACAATAACAATCGTTGACTTTACATAAAGACATGCGAAATAAACACTACAGCCAATGAAACGAGGCCCAGCACGTGCATTAAATTTTACCGCGTATTCCCGGGAGAGATGAAAGATAAAGACATTTTATTTGATCTGAACACGTACAAACTAAAGAATTATACAATATTTAGCTTCGGTTTCTACAATTTCTACTATTCAATCTGCTTATTCAACAAAGAACATGAGATTCCCTTACATTCTTTTATTTCGTAGTCCCTACATTGTCCATTGCCTAACATTGGCACTAACTACACACCGTTATCGTTTTGTAGCAATGCAACAGAAAGCAATTTACATGGCGATCACTAATTACTCTATTATATATGAGCATTAATATAACAACTGCCTTTAGCATCAAATGCAAATATTATCACGTTATCCATGCAACTGTCTCTATTGACTAATAAACTAATGACAAATTCAGTCATATTTGAAGTAAACCATTTCTGATGAGGACAAGGTACATTGTTACGTTAAATTAGTATTGGGCTTTCATCTTCAAGTGAATCTTGGTGTTACACTAATGCATAAAAATCTGACGTTCGTATTTAGTAAGTTTACGCAATTCACATGCTTTTATGTATGCAACAGCATCCGGAAAACCAGCCTTATGAGCCTATGGCCTGTTAAGGATATTTTATTATTTTATATGTCTAAGGCGGCGAGCTGGCAGAAACGTTAGCATGCCTGGCAAAATGCTTAGCGGTATTTCATCTGTCTTTACATTGTGAGTTCAAATTCTACCGCGTACGACTTTGCCTTTCATCCTTTCGGGGTCTATAAATTAAGTACCAGTTAGGTAGTGAGGTCGATCAAATCGATTGGCCCTCTCCCCTTAAATTTCGAGCCTTGTGCCGAGAGTAGAAAAGATTATATTATGTCTGTGACTGTTCGTTCGTGTGTGCATACTGGTGCATCTGTCTATATGTACCTGTATCTGTGTGTAAGTGTGCTAGCCTCTTACTTCTTGACAGCATTTTTCTGTACTTCTGTTTTGACTTGACGGTTCGACAGAAGGGACAAATTTTACCAAATTGGAATAGTAAATGTGATAGTGGATATGTTCGACTGGCCACTAAAGACGTTGATGTAGTGCCACAACATTTGTGCCTCTATTTGACCAAGACAAATGCACACAC
>NC_068992.1:26571821-26574750 GCF_001194135.2 Octopus bimaculoides
TATATATATATATATATATATATATATATTTCATTGGACCCAAAATGAATCTTCATGCATTGACTACATATTAAATTTTATTAAAGTTGACCAATACTTTTCAAGCAATGAACAATTTTCCTCAAAAGAATGATATGATTTGTCGTCTTGGAACTTATTGCAAAGCTGCGTGATAAACAACATTTTCTATATTCCCATTCGAAGGTCAGTACAATTTTGTTCTATGTAACCTCTTTCTTTTTCTCTCTTTATCTGTTAATTATTTTCAACCATCACCATCACCAGTACCACTACCATCGCCACCACAGCTGCCATAAACACACACCACTCAGACTTCTGACACCACCACCATCGATAGCTTTGAGGTCACCGCCTTCCCCTCCACCACCATCACTACTGTCTTTCACATTGCTTACTATCACCGTCATCCCTGATCGCCATGGCTACCACCACCATCATCATCATCGCCTCCGCCTTGAAGTCGCAGGAGAATCTGACGGTGATAACATTCTCAACCATAATCTAGTCGATACTCCTTGGCTTCTAAAAATACTCCTATTTTTGGATGATAAAGTGTGTTCCTTTTACCCTGTATGCAAACTATCAAATGTAGACCTCCTGTTCTATATACATGCGTGTGTGTGTATGTGTGTGTGTGTTATTTCTTTATTGCCCACAAGGGGCTAAACATAGAAGGGACAAACAAAGACAGACAAACGGATTAAGTCGATTACATCGACCCTAGTGCGTAACTGGTACTTAATTTATCGACCCCGAAAGGATGAAAGGCAAAGTCGACCTCAGCGGAATTTGAACGCAGAACGTAGCGGCAGACGAAATAGCGCTAAACATTTCGCCCGGTGTGCTAACGTTTCTGTGTGTGTGTGTGTGTGTGTGTGTGTGTTAGTATGTGCGTTTGAGTACATATACATGTGTGTGTATGCAGTGTCTGTGTAAGACCGTGCCTCAGTAAAGCTGGGCTTATGAGTCATCTTTGTATTCATAAAGCAAGACCGATGGTTGACTACCAGGCCGCTGGTGATGATGCTACACACCATACTAATCATGTCTGTCGGGCATGTGGAAGGGAGTGTGATTGAGCAGGAGGACTTAAACGACACGCAAAGGTACATGGAGCCCAATTACAACAACAGCCAGCTATTGCCAGTAAAGGCTTTGGATGCCAACTCTGTGCAAGATATTGTAGGTCTTTGGCTGGGCTAAAAAGTCACATTCGATCACAGCACCGTTAAGTTAAGCTTCATGCAGTGGTCATACTCGATAACGAGGGGACAGCCATCATACACACGCACATACACACATATTTTTGACAACATATTGGAGCTTTGTGTATAACACTTTATTAAACGTGACAGAGAATTCAGAACACGAACTCATTTACCCGAAATAATATTGAATGGATATTAACTAAGAGTTGGGTTCGATTGTTTTATCATGCGAAATTACATTAAGAACAGAGATTGGATTAAGAACATTTACGTAAAATTATATCGGCATAATGTTATTCATAATGAACTTAAAATCGCCTATATAAAATGACCTACGATCGATAGATTACACTAATAGCATTATTTCTATACATATATCATTATAATGTATACTAATTGTTTGTGCAATGAATTTTGCGTAGTCCATATTCCAACGCCAACGGCGGGATAATTAAAATGTAAACTCATGTAACGTTACATAAGTGAATTGTTGTATATCGTATTCACAAATTTATAGCTTTTCTGGAATAAAAACTGATAAATGGTTTATTACATTTTGCTGCAACTGGTGGCAGCAGTTGTTTAATCAATGGGATGGCGTCTAAGATGTCGCTACTCAACATTATTCGTCGGGTTTCTCTTCTTAGAGAAGTCGATATTTGTGTAAACGGACGGAATTCATAACCCTTTAGACAAAGCTTTATGGAACTGTTTTATCTGGAATCATCCAATGTATCGCGAATGAACCTTTGGTAATGAAGAGTCAGAACAACAGAGCAGGATTAGTTGGTTAAATAAGACTGGTTATAGTTGAAATATATCCAACGTTCGAGAACACTACGACCTTAAACGACTTGAAATACGGTTTTTTTTTTCAAATAAAACACCAGACAGTATGAATTGCAAAATCTTTAAATATAACGAACAGATAAAGATTTACAGAATTCAACTTAGCTGATCAGAGGCAAAACGTATTTTTACAACTCACAGAATAAGACAAATAATCAAGGAAAATTTTTCATGAGTCATGAGTTAGCGGTTTTCGTTATTTACTCCTTTAGAGGCGCGTGGCCTGGTGGTTAGCGTTTCCCGTTCACGCTCCTCAGTTCATGAGTACCATTCCCGGCAATGCATTGCGTCCGTGAGCAACAGCCTTTATTTCACGTTGCTCCAGTTTACTCAACGGGCAGAAGTGAGTTATAGCTGTAGTTCAAAAGAGCCAGCCATGCAACACTCTGTTTCACGCTAAATTTTCTTGAGAACTACGTTAAGGGTAACAGTGTGTCCGGAGTGCTCAGCCACTTACACGTTAATTTCACGAACACTCAGCGTCGTAACCGACGGAGTGTCAGGTTTACACCTTTATTATACACTTACAAAAAAAAAAGTGTTTCTTGTTACAATTCAACCAGCTAGTATGAACAAACTTTGATTACAATCGTAAATGAAACGAACAGAAATTCTGACCAAATGTAAATACTAGAAACCTAATTGAAAATAAGATTAATAATCGAGGTGATTATCACCGCTGAGATTAATTAGTAGAAAATTCGTTATTATATGGTTCACTTTATTTATTAATGACCGTCATATTGAATATAAAAATATTTTAACAATAACGATTCAAAGAACAAAAGACATGTGGGATTTCAATGATCAACATACATATATATATATATATATATATATATATATATATA
>NC_068992.1:26575348-26578383 GCF_001194135.2 Octopus bimaculoides
GAGAGAGAGAGAGAGAGAGAGAGAGAGAGAGAGAGAGAGAGAGAGAGAGGAAGAGAATGATTAGATATACATACATATATATGTGCGCGCGCGTTTGTGTGTTCTAGTGGTGTCAGGGAGAAAGAGTTTGACCGATACGAATATATATGCGTGTATATATACGTATACTCAGAAATGCAAAGACATATTTGTAGCACTTCTAGCAGCATATAGAAATGTGTAACTTGCACTGTTACTCAGTGCTTGACTGGTACTTAAATACTTAAATAAGTAACCTAATCGATGTCGTTGTCGTTGCGTGTCTTCTTTTTTTACTATTATTATTATTATTATTATTATTATTATTATTATTATTATTATAGACACAACAAAGCCTGTTGGAAAAGAAAAGAATCCTAACATCAGGCCTCAGACGCCAAAAACCCTCCTACTGGGTTACAGTAAGTGATCTTAGATGCCAAGAAGCCTCCTAACTATCCTAACTGTCCCTAATAACACTGTTTCCTGCAGCTGTACTAAACTGGTTTTATACTTACTTCCTCTATCCATTTATTCAGATACCAGGATCATTCTCTAACAATTTTCAGTTCAATTTTTGATCTTTACAAGTGTAACCGTCTTGAGATGCTATCTTTGTTCCAGTTACTCTCATCATCTGTTCAACGTTCATTTTTTGGTCTTGTTTTTCGCTTGGGCAGTGACATTATGAGAGGGGTTTGTCAGTTCAGATTTAAATGATTATCATCATCATCATCATCATCATCATCATCATCATCATCATCATAATCATTATTATTATTATTATTATTATTATTATTATTATTATTATTATTACGAACATGTAAGCATATTCATCAAGGTTGGATAACATATTTCCGATAGACAGATGGATACACTAATGAAACATATAATGATTTATACTTTCTTTGCATTTATAGGTAGATTAGGACAGAATATAAATGAATTAAAATGGCTGACTTGATTAAAGATCATGCTTCGGAATATGTAAACATTTAAAACAAATAGCTAACACTATCATCGTTTAAAATAGCGCAGACATGGAACGAAAACGAACTGTTTATTCACATAGTAATTATAACCAATTTAATATATACGTACTAAGTATATTTTATATAAAAGCATTAACTAGATTACAGGAAAAACACATGAACGAAGTATGCATTAAAGAACTTCTATATGTATTTATCATGTAAATGATGTTCTAAATATATATTATTGTAGGTGTTTTTTTTTTATCTCCTGTTTGCACTATGCTACATAGATAAATGTTCTTTTTTAATAAGTAATGATTTGTACATAATTATAAATAAATTGGATCAGATGTCGAAAATTACTTACATAATATCATTTCGTGGAAATTTGCTTACATATGCATACACAAATACATATACGTATTATATATTATACATACATACTTACACAAATTATATGTGCATGTGTGTGTGTGTGTGTGTGTTTCCATGTATCTAATGATTATCTTGCAATCTGTTGATGTATGTGTGGGTGTGCAAGTATAAAGGCCACAGCATGGCTGAATTGTTAAGAATTTTCCTTCGCAAGTACAAGGTGTTGGGTTCGCTCCATTCCAGAAACTGATAGCAACCTGCGGAAATGTAATTTTTCTCTCACCTCTCACACTACAGTTCGACCAATGAGTTTTGAGTGGAACTAGCCAGATAGAAGGCTTATAGATACAAGTGGTGTCGATTATACCCGTAAATCAACAAATAGATATTCGCCACACACTACACGACGCTGATTGTGTGAGGTTCGTGTTGGGGTGGGGGCTTTCAGCTACTTCCACGTTCATGAGCAATTTTTGCCTAGATCGTATTCTGAAATTTTATCGAGGAATAGCGAATATACACTATCATCACCGACTGTATATATATATGTATATATATATATATATTCCGGAATTGAGCGAACCCAACATATATACATATATACAAACATATATATACATATATATACATATATATACACACATGTCTATACATACACACACACACACACACACACACACACACACACACACATATATATATATATATATATATGTGTGTGTGTGTGTGTGTGGTACAGATAAGATTGCATCTAATGATGTAATGTAATAGGCATATACAAAATGTGCTCGGATTGGCTAACCACTAAAACCCCGATTTGGATTGTGTATGTGGTGTTGTAGATTTCTTGGTATAAGCGGTTCAACATTGAGCAGACATATTCATGCATACTTACATATATATATATATATATATATATATATATATATTAAAAAATAGCGTCGACCGCTAACGTGGACAATGGCCCCTGATAATTAATCGATATTAATTAATATATTAATATATGACTAATTACCAGATCTTATAATAATTATAGATATATATATATACATACATATATATATATGTATGTATATATATAAATATATATATACATAATTATGTGTATTTCTTCTATCTTAATGAATAAAAATTCTTCTGATAGAATAAATGGGTTAATAGAAACCAATGTAGCAAAGAACACAAAATAACTGTGGTTTAGTTCCTGTTTTTAAGGCAGGAACTCCTTGAAATTTTGGGTATTTGAGTATATTTAAGAATTTAAGGAATGGAGAAAACGCATGTTATAATTGCATACTTTATTCCTACATATGTTTCAAAGGATTACAACCTGTGTGATCCATAGGGATCGTTGATATTAAAATTGTAACCTTCTCATCTTAAACGTAAGACATTATGACCGATTATGAAAACAATAGATGGATAAGTTTATGCTTTGATTCATTTGAAAAAAACCGTTAGAGAATTGGACGCTGCCGGATAATGCGTTGGACAACACATACCTATAAATGTGTGAGAACGTACATGCATACATAAATACACATACACAAACACACACATACATGCATACTGATACACACACACACATATATATATATATGTATATACATATACATACATATGTGCACTTGTATATACATATATGTATATATATATGTATATACATAT
>NC_068992.1:26579020-26581909 GCF_001194135.2 Octopus bimaculoides
AAAATACATCTACACAAATATGCTCCCATACTTATTCACAAGTACACTCATATTTGAATATATAAACAAACCTATGTTTTAATAAATACGTATCATATATATATATATATATATATAATCATAATATTATTAGGGACAAAATCCAAAATTACAAGTAAAAAACTCAATTAAAATCAATTTATAAAAAATTAAAATTAAATTGAGCCTTATAGATAAAGTATATATAAAATATATATAGTTTTAGGGAAAATAACCAATTTTCAAGAACTCATCGATGAAAATCCACTATCACATATAGAAAAAATAATAATTAAAAGCACAATAAATGAGTATAATATAAAGTAAAGTAAATATCATAAGATAAATATAATATATAGATACATACATACATGTATGTATGTATGTATATGTGACCATGTATATGTGACCATGTATATGGGTGGATGTAGTTCTAGCTTAGCAATAAGGACTCAATACCGTTTAGCCCTGAGTGTGTGGCACTTGATGTTGATGTATATTGTGTGCCTACCGAATCATTGAGGCGCAGGAATGTTGACCTTTAATTCCTGTGCATTGAACAAGAATCCTTCAACGAGGTTTAGGCTAATATATCGTGATTCGTAAGCTTTTAAGTTTTATACATACATTAGAAGGGAATATTTTTATGATACAAACATTAAATAAGAGTTTTTCTATAAATGGATACTGAAAGTTGGAGGACAAAATGTAGCTTTTCTTGGATGGAGTCTTGGCAAATGCGAGCACTGGGTTTATAAAGTCGGAGGACCTGTAGAATAGAATATACCTCATTTGATGCCGAGGAAGGTGCTCCAGTGGCCACAGATTATCTAGAGGTGTGAGAATAAAAAGATGGACTTCTTCTGTCTTGTAAACTGAAAGAATGCATATATGGTGAGTATGCCACACTAAAATGTTGGCCGTCGTTTCTTTGAAGTATATCGTAATACCATCGGTCCATATAATAGTAGCTATATAGAACACAGCTTGGTAGGCGCAGGATCCTGCAAGTGGACAGATGGATGGATTTCGAAATTGCAGGTGGACGGATATTTTGTAGTTGCGTGTTTCCTTCGGTTGTAATCATGTGATTTTAGAAGCTATATTATCTAAACATGAATGGGTGGCCTTATACATAGCAGAATTTAAACGGTTTATCTTTATGGGATTAATGCGATCTAAAGAAATGTTACCAAATATCAGGAAGTACCTAAATATTTGAAAAAAATTAGATTTAATACAGGACATATCAGATGAAGCTTCTTTTTAAAATTTATTGTGAATCTGAAGTGCAGTTGGCAGAGGTATTCCATGTGTACTAATCTGTTATTAAAGCCAACCCTTGCTAGTGCCTTGTTGGAAATAAATTGCTGCTTCTTGAAGATCTTTCTATCAGCCGATTGCTTGCAGAATTGTCTGAAGATATTTTTAACGACGTTTCTTATTATAGCAAGAAGGTAGTTGGAATGCTTTAAAATGTAAACCGCTTTCTTAATCAGGTTTCTCTAGGGTTAGTACTTGACCGCCTCGTCCTCTAAGAAGTCAATATTTCGTAACTTTGCGATGGCAGTTATACACAGGCTGAACGTTTAGATTCCACCTGAAACTATGTATGATGTGCCAATTCATACAGTTTGTGATAACCAGAATATCCGTGTGAAGGGACGTTGAACTTCCGTTTTATTACAGTTCCTACTTGATATACATGGAAGGTGACATGCTATTTGATGTGTCTGTGTGGATCTATCGTGTGATTGAAGTGACTGACCGTATCGTGCTCTTCATTCAAGATTCATTGCGAAAACATGTACAGAGATCGACCCTATGCAGGTCTGATATTTGATATTGGTGTCATAGAAGTTATGTACTTTTAAACTATTTCAACCCATTGACATTCAAATATCTCGAATTAGCAACATAGACCAGGATGCACTATGCTTGTTGTCCGTGCAGAGCTTACTCACTACGAGTTGCTGCAGCTCAAATAATGCAGCAGACTTAACATCCATATCTATGCCAGATGGCCGACTTACGTAACAATAGAAAGATATAATTAGAATATATCAAGCTGGAAATTCACAAAGTAGTTCAGTGAATATGCCTGAGAATATGCTTCATTAATAGAAAATATGAGATTCAGAAATAATTCTATATAATATAACTTAAGCCTAAAAGTAAAATATAAAAATAAAATTTGGAAAATTGTGTTTACCATATCGGAAATATGTTTTGAAATCTTTTGTAAGTTATATTTGTTAATGCACGATATTATAAAATATTTATAATTCCTTACTCAGTTTATTTTTGGTAGAGTAGAATCTTTCTAAAGGTTTACTTCCGAATTTCAAACATACTCAATAAGCATGCTAATCATTTCGCATGAAAAAATATTTGACTTAAATTACTAGAAACTTATAATCGATTAAACTATTCTGCATTTCAATTCATAATAGAACATAGAAAGGACGGGAAAAAATTCGAATATTTTATTTAATAGGCGTTACAACATTCATAGATATTTCGTGCAATTTATATATAAATATAAAAGTAAATATCTCTAATTTCAAAGGGATTTTTCCTTAATATTGATCTCCTTTCTGAAAGGAGCGCAAATTAATATGCTGATTTCGGAAACCGTTATTGTTTTGAAAATGCATCGCTCTTCGTCTCAAAGGATTCTCATAGAAATAGAGGAAGAGGAGTTGATATTATAAAAGAACAGTTCTCTGAAATGGTTTTACAAATAATTATATTTTTACATATAGACAAACACACACGCGCGCGCACATGTATATATGCGTGTTTACATATGAATAGGTATAGATATCGCTGTATATATATATATATATATATATATATATATATATATAT
>NC_068992.1:26583337-26586200 GCF_001194135.2 Octopus bimaculoides
TATATATATATATATATATATATATATATCATCTATTATTATCATTTAATCGAACGCGACGCATGCATTTCCATATATATATATGTATATATTGTTGTAGGAAATTATTAATAATATTACACCCCTCCCACGTGACGAATTGAATAACCTATTTACTATAAGTAAATAGAAATAAGTGAATTACCAGAGTTCTTAGTAAGCGGTCAGAGATAGTCATATCCTTACTGGTTTTACTAAGTGTACTATATACCGAAATGAACTTTATAACAATTCAACAGTAATAGGAATTTTAACAGGGGCGACGAGGATTTAAAGAACCCACGAAAAATTAGTAAATCACGATGATTTATCAAACTCACAAATGCTAGCAACAACAACAACACCGGCAACAACTGAAAGTACAACAGCAGCAGCAGCAGATACAACTCCAAGAGCTACAACAGAAGTAACAACAACAGGCTGCAATGGTTGAGTTGACTAGTGTAATTTGTCCACACTCCCACAAATTTCATTGACGATGGCTATAAAGCTAAGTAATCAGAGATGCGGGTAGATGGACACGTTCAAAGGCACCACATTAATCATATCAAATCAATGGAGTAAGAATAAGGAACCTAATTAAAGAACAGAGGAAACCATTGTATAGTGTATAAGTTTCGACAGCCATTATTTAATAAAGAGACTTTATGAAAATACATTCGTTTTGTTTTCCTCGGTATGTAATTTGTAATGCATTCTATCAACTACATGAGGGGAAGCATGTTTCAGTAATACCGGTTAATTGGAACAGAAAGCTGCATTGGACTTTTTAAAGAATTGTTGTAAAGAAAAAATCCCACCTGGAATGAATTCCATGAGAGAATTATGTGTGTGTCTGTCTGTATGTGTGTGGGGGTGTGTGGTGTGTTTGTGGTGTGTGTGTGTGTGTGTGTTACGGATGCCTTAGTTGCGGTACTCCATCGCTTACGACGTCGAGGGTTCCAGTTGATCCGATCAACGGAGCAGCCTGCTCGTGAAATTAACGTGCAAGTGGCTGAGCACTCCACATACACGTGTACCCTTAACGTAGTTTGCGGGGATATTCAGCGGGACACAGTGTGACAAGGCTGGCCCTTTGAATTACAGGCACAACAGAAACAGGAAGTAAGAGAAAGTTGTGGTGAAAGAGTACAGCAGGGTTCACCACCATCCCCTGCCGGTAGTCCTCGTGCTAGGTGTTTTCGCCAAAAAACACTCACAACGCGCGGTCTGGGAATCGAAACTGCAATCCTATGACTGCGAGTCCGCTGCGCTAACCACTGGGCCATTGCACCTCCGCTGTTTTTACGGTAATATAATTGATATATATGGTTAAATAATTAGAATTAGGCTGACATTGAATACGGATTTTACAATGCTAAACCATAAGCACATATTTGTTTTCCTTTTTAATCGGCAAATATTACAATTTGTAATATTATCTGCAACGGTTGCTGTAATTAAAAGTTACAGTGATTCTATTTCAGACGTATTAGTTCTAGTCCTGGAGAGGACATTATTTCTCTAGAGAGTGGCGATGTTTAATCCAATGAAGGATTATAAAATTCTTTGTATGGTCTTTCCCTATTTCTAGTTCTCCCTTTTTGGACACGTACATCCAGTTATGTTCTTATTAAAATACTGTGGAAGATCTCTAAAAATGTCTGTGTTAGCAGAAATATTAGCTGATTGAAAATTTAAGGAACCTGATAACATATGAAATGGAAAATATATATGAGATTTCAATGTAATATCCAAGAAATTAATAATATGTCTGTTAGTTTCAACGCCCATTCAAGTACTGTATTTTCTAAACAAATTTCTTGTTCGTTTTCATCCCGGGTATTTTTGGTTAGATAATGTAAAATAACTTTCGTCATAGCATATTCCGCCTATGACCGTAAGTAATATTAGTTTAAGTAGGTAATGTGACAAAGGACGTTATCTCTGCAGAGACACTGGCACTTTTGTGGTGACAGATTTTTAAGAAGTTCTTGCAATGCAGAGAGAACAGTCAAAAGTTAAAATATTTATTTTTTATTCTAAGATCATTTCATACTGGACTGGTCACGAGGACCGAGTCGGGAGACACAATAACTTTGGGAAATACCCTAGAATTAATTGAAACATAGTAATAGCAGAATCAGTTTGAATATGTTTAGTGAGTTGTTTCTGAGGAATACATTTCTACTCAGTTTATAAGACCCGGAATGTTTTTCCAGTGATTGCGTTGTACATGACTGCTAAAGAAAAAGTCCTATGAAGAATAATGTTGTTAAGACGGCCAGGATCAATTTTAGAGATGTATGTTAGATGAATAGAAAAGATTCAATTAAACACAGACTGTGGCCTTTCGCATAAAACTAAGTTCGTTTAGTTAAAGTAATTACTGCTACGTATTTCAGCCTCAATTGCAGTTTCCATGATTTAATGGCAAATCATATTAAGTATCCTGAAGTAAGCCATTTTGTTCTTTGTTTAAGGCTTAGAAGACCAAAGAGTGATACGTTTTTGTTTCTGTTTTTGTCTATATAATAAAACTTTTAAAAAAACTATTATCAAAGAATACATACATAGCATTGGAATTATTGATATTTTCCCCCTTTGTGCATAGGTTTATATATCACATCAAAGTAAAGAAACCCAAACTTCTTTCAAAATTTTCATGCTGATTGTCGAAGAAATAACCTTAATTCGTCTTATCTGTATAATGATATCTGACAGACTGGTCAACGAAGCGGTAAATGTTATCTATCTATCTATACGTACATACATACATATATGCATACATACATTCATACATACATGCATACATACATACATACATGCATACATACATACACAC
>NC_068992.1:26586210-26590946 GCF_001194135.2 Octopus bimaculoides
CACACACACATATATATATATATATATATATATATATATATGTAAAACCTGTGCATTTTCAAATCCTAAGAAATACAGGAACGTCATAAGAAAAAAGTGTTAACGCCATCATGAGAAATCATACGTTGTAAGTATCATCTTTGCTGTTAAAAATGACGTTGTTTCTTTTTATCCATTAAGTTTAACAGGGCTCAGGTGTGAACATCATACATCCTTTTGGTTTTATATTAAATTATATTTCGTTGTCCATATTTTAAAACATTTGCTAATTGTACGGTGGTGTTCAGTTAATTTTTATTGTTTTTGGAGAGTATCTGTTTATCCGGTACTTTCCAATTCTAAAACAGATCTAATGAATGTTAATATGCATCACGCTAAGTTAATTAAAACTGAAATTAAATTCAAGAAGTTGTTAACAAATTATTCATATAGTTTTGAATATGAATTAGAATTTATTTAAAAATAATATGTCCAATGATTTTGTACATTTTACACTTCGTATACGAGAATATATTAGACATATTCATAAATGAAATAAGTGTACGTGTACGCATATTCAGAAAGAACATGTTGTTCCTATTAAAGGTTTCTATCAATATATAAATGCACAAAGTGATTACGTGTCATCCTCTTTTCTATATCTTATGCTTCATCTAATATCTGGATTTATGTAGTCCATTATTTAGGTCAGGTTCGCAAAGGTGTGTTTCTGGATGGAAAATCTTCGAGAAGCACTAGATGATATTAATTCTTATAACGATCTAATAAGGAAGATTCTAAATGGTTGCCCATCCTGATTAGGACAAAGACTGAGACTGACTTTCTATTATCGTTTCTTATTTTCTATTTCCATATTTACAGCTTCAGAAAAACAGTTATAATTGATAATAGATTAACCACGTAAGAGACATCAGATTGGCTACCAGAGACTTTTCGTTTTTTTCTTTTTTTTTTCAATATTGGAGGTAAATTAAAGGCAATGTGCTGATAGAATACTTAGCGCGCGGGACAAAATGCTTAGCGGCAATTCGTCCGTCTGGGCGTTTTGAGTTCAAATTCAGCCCAGGTCGACTTTACCTTTCGCCATTTCAGTATCAATAAATTAAGCACCAGTCGAGTACTGAGATCGAAGTAATCAAATTAAATCGTCAACTGAAATCACTGGCATTTTGCCAAAATTTCAAGGCAGCACTGAAGTTAAATATTAAGCTTTCTTTTTACCTGTATAGCAATGATTTCATTTTACCTTTGTCAAAATAGATTTATTTTTTCCGTTCCTCTCTAAAGCAGAAGCAAAACTTCAGATTTAAGCTCAACTCCTTTCACAGCTCTTATGAGTTTTTTGTTTCAATCAGTACTTAATTTTTTTTTAAAGTTTTGTTGTTGTTTTTTGCGGGATGGGGCAGAATTTTAAATAGACGAGACACAGATCACTTAAAAGTATTTTCCTTACATATTACCAAAATACCGAAACACGTGCTCGTAATAGTTAATGCTCCTTCTCTTAGATATTAATACTACAGTTACTTCACGTAGAAGTTTATTTAAAACGTGTAACAGGAGAAATATTTATCGAAAATATTTATAGAAAATTTGTCCTGCCCGCCTACCCAATTGTGTGTCATCATTTGAAATGTACAACAACACACGGAAGCAAATTGTGACCAGCGTTATATAACCACACGCAATAGTTTGATAGAGTAATATAGAGACAGTGCATTTTAAAGATAAATATATTGGGCCTGTACATTATTGTACTCAGTTACATAATTGAAAGAATTTTGGAGAAATATACGAAATTAAAACTCAATACTAAGTATTGGCAGAATTCATTTTGGATTGAATATGTTTTAAAAGTATTACGCATGAGAAGCAACGGCACATCGTCATTTTAATTTCACATAATTTCTTGTAGACGGTATTCTTCATTAAGAAGTCGTTCATTTCTCAGTACGTTACGTAAAGTTCGTCTCTAAAAGACAATAATGATTTATGAGAGAATGTAATTTCATTTAAAATGTTACACCTCTAGATTAGTATTCAGATAATCTGTCAATCTCACTAAGGCATTTAAACTATTTTACCTTGCTAGAAAATTAATTTGGTTTCAGGTTTAATTACAGGAAATATTGATATTGCGATAGCAACTTCAATATTGTTATCTATTTGTTATTTAGAAAAGCAAAACTCGTCATCATTTTTGCTGACTCGCAATCCTATCTCATTCTTATTCACTATGCTGTTATATATAAGCAATTTAGATTCTGATAATAAGGATAATATGCTATAATACAGTAAAGTGTAAACATTGAAATTTAATGATACTCCTGCAGCCAAAATAAAACTCAAGACTAAACGATTTGAGTTAAAAAGAATTTTATCCTGAATCGCAGCAGGAACGAATTATCATAAGTTTTATCATTTAAACCACATCGCATTTCTTAATTTCATATTTCTCAAGTGATATGGTGGCGAGCTGGCAGAATTGTTCGCAAGCTTAGCAGCATTCCGTCCCTCTGTATGTTCTACGTTCAAATTACGCTGGGGCTGAGATTGCCTTTCATTCTTTAGAAGTCGATAAAATAAGTGTGAACTGAGCACTAGGGTCGTTGTAATCGACTTATACCCTACCCCGAAATTTCTGGCTTTGTGCCAAAATTTGAAGCCAATAATTCTGAACTTTGAGTACTAGCTTCGGCAATATATTTTCTCAAATTGGAACGATACACAGATTATCCGTGAAGCGTTCCATATTTTTCATTTCTGCTCTGGTCGATTTTGCATTTCATCCTATAAGTACCTATCAGGCACTGAAATCAATGTTATCGACTAACTCCCACTGCCTCAAAATGTCCAGCCTTGCGCCTATAGCCAAAAGAAATATCCCGAACTGTGTTATCAGGAAGAATAAAATAAAACATAAAAACACTAGTTGATTTTCAAGAGAAAACTATTTAGTTTCCGAAGCATAAGTTTCTATTACCAATTTCAAACATGATGTTGTATGAACGCACATTTCATGTTGACAAGTATACTGTATTAGTATCTCTGATATATCTTTGCGACTTAAAAGCTATTAATAAAATTATAACGATATTATGCATAAAATATGACCATATCATGCTTATCCTTAGCAATCTAAATACGAAGTAGGAACAATAGAAGTGTTGACAGCATATTAAAGAAGCCTGCCCGACGCCCAGTACTATAGTCGGTAAAATGATCATCCACGACGCAGTCGGACACGAATCGAATTCTTCTGTTTCACTCAGTCTATGTCGGACACGAATCGAATTCCTTGTTTCACTTAGCCTATGTCGGACACCAATCGAATTGCCTGTTTCACTCAGTCTATGTCGTACACCAATCGAATTCCTTGTTTCACTTAGCCTATGTCGGACACCAATCGAATTGCCTGTTTCACTCAGTCTATGTCGTACACCAATCGAATTCCTTGTTTCACTTAGCCTATGTCGGACACCAATCGAATTGCCTGTTTCACTCAGTCTATGTCGTACACCAATCGAATTCCTTGTTTCACTTAGCCTATGTCGGACACGAATCGAATTCCCTGTTTCACTCCGCTTATGTCGGACACCATCCAAATTCCTTGTTTCACTCAGTCTTTGTTTCACTCTAGTCTATGTCTAAAGTTGCTGCTTATAATAAATGAAGAAGATGTATTACTTGGATATTATGGATGTCTGCAATATGCATATTTATTGAAACTTTAGTTAGCATCTACATAATTTCAAAATTGAAATGGTTGAATTATATTTTTCAAACTCATATATACTGAGGATTTATTTCAGAGAAAAGCCTGAAATGAATTTCTATTAAGACGTGTCTTGACGTGCTAACTTATCACAATTCAAAACGCCGGTGAATCACTCTCAGCTCACGCTTATTTTTTTATGACACAGCTCCAAAAGAAATATTATCATATTTATAGAATAGTCTACTTCAATATTCTGTATTAAAAGCATGTGATATATCATCTGAAAGCACTTTTCTGTTAGATATGATATTATGTATTATTTCAATTTAAAATGTTATGGCTGTCTGGTTAAGAGAGTCGCTTTTCAGTCACGTGGTTTAGGCTTTAATCTCACTAAGCAGCAATTTGAGCTGCTGTTTTCTAGTATAGCCCGAAGAGACCAATGCTTCATGAAATGAATTTTGAGACAGAAACTACGTGGAAGTCTCTCATACATATACACACACACACACACACACGCACACACACACACACACATATATATATATATATATACATATATATATATATATATATATATATATATATATATATATATATATACAACCACATACCTATACATGCACATCAGCCCCTATCCACACGCACACACACGCTCTCACATACGCAGTGCACCTTCGTTTTGATATCACCACTACTTTATTGTCCCCCCTTCTTCCTAGCTCTCCTGTCTGACCACTTCTGTCCGGCCATCGCCATGATTGACCGCTAGCCACTGAAGCTTCTTTTGTATTGTCTCTATATTTATTCTCTCGTGTTCTTTTCTGTTGAAGAGGATAGGCTCGAAACGTAAAAGACTTTTTCATCTTCCCGAGTGTTAAACCAATACACACCTGTTGTTGTTTACACACCTGTCTTCGTCTTGTATTTTTGTTTGTAAATTCCCACTTTTATATATATGTATATGAATGTGTGTGTGTGTGTGTGTGTGTGTTTGCGTGTGTGTGTGTGTGTGTGT
>NC_068992.1:26591946-26594429 GCF_001194135.2 Octopus bimaculoides
ATAAGCGAACTTACCGATCCTTGCACAAAGTAAGGAATTGAGAAATATCATTACAGATCAAAATATAACTCTCAGTAAGAGACAACCTAAAAACTTGAAAAAACTATTAACAAAGGCAAGGTTTAACCTCAGCAACAAAAATCAAACATTCACTGTATCTAAATGCAATGATAGCCGATGCGGCACATGCCGATCAATCCATACCGGCCCATATATGAACACAAAAGCCTTGTGCCAAAATTTGAAATTCCTTACTAATGAATGGCACCTTGGGCAGTTAGCTTCCATTAAATCTATGTGCAGACTTATTGTGAGTACATTTAATATATGGGAACTGTGTGGATGCCCATCATGTATACCATTGTGTTTCGTTGTGTGACTGTGTTTGTTAATATCTCCAGAACTTGACAACTGGTGTTGGTTTGGTTATGTGCCCTTAACTTAGCTGTTCGATAAAAGTGACCCGCTAGAATAAGTACCAGACTTAAAGACTAACAGGATTACTATGGTTAATTTGTTCGACTAAAACTCTTCAAGGCATTCATGGCTGCAATCCAATGACAGACACCAGCAGAATGTGAAAAGATTTCTTTTTTCGAGACGAATGTAAGGTAGACAACGAAATGAACATACTTGGAAATGAAATAGCTGCTATGTTCGAGAATCGAATAATATAAACGAGTTTGATTTGCAATATCTTCTACTCTGACATTAGAATATAATGAAGACAATGTCAGTTTTCCAAAGTAGGATATAGGTATTATCGTCAAGGAAAACATATTTCCTCTCTTTCTCCAACCTATATTGTCTTTGATGAAAATTGTTAGATTGATGAAATTATATTTGACATACATATTGCATTATTAATGAATACTATACGATCTTGTGAAGGCGTTAGCACGACAGACAAGACGATTAGCGGCATTTTGCCCTTCTTCACGTTTGGTGTTCAAATTTCAACGTGGTGGACTTTGCATTCCATCATTTCAGGGTCAATAAGGTAAGTACTAGTGAAGCACTTGGATCGATGTCATCGCCTTACGTCCTCCCCAAAATCGCTGGCCTTGTAGCAAAATTTGAAACTCATTACTAATGAATGCTATAAGGCAGCGGCCTGACAGAGTTGTTAGTATCCCGGACGAAATGCTTAGCCATATTTCTTCCGTCTTTACGTTCTGAGTTTAAATTTCACCGAGAATGACTTTCAAACCTTCGGGGTCGATGAAATATGTGCCATTTGAGCAATGGGGTCGATGTAATCGTCTGACGCCTCCTATCTCACAATTTCAGGCCTATAGAAGAAAAAAAGACTATTAAAGGTTTCAAAGTTTTGTACAAAGCCCGCAAGGAAAATGCGACCGCAGTGGAATTTGAACTCAGAACCTAAAGATAGGTGAAATGCCGCAAAGCATTTAGCCTGGAACCGCCACGGTTCTGCCAGCTCACCGCTTCAGAAAATATTATTAATAAATCCTATAATGACGGCGAGTTAATAGAATCGTTAGAGGGTAGTGAATACGTCTTGCGTATTTCTTCCAGACCATTACATTCTGTGATCAAAACCCACCAAACGAACTGAATTTGGTATTTCATCCGTCCGTAATCGATAAATCGATGCTTCCACAGAGCAGCTCCCTGCAAAATTGCTGGCCTTGTGTCCAAATTAGGAAACAAATACAGATTTCAAATTTTGGCAGCAAGTTGGGAGGGGGGAGCCAGTCGATTAAATTGATCTCACTACTTAACTGGTGCCTCAAGGTTAAAAAGGAACTCGACCTCGGCAGAATTCGAACTCAGAAGATGAAGACAGACGAAATACAGCTAAGCATTTTGGGATGTTAACGATTGTGCCAGCTCGTCGCCTTAATTAGAAGCATATATTGATTTCAAATTTTGGTAGAAAGCCAGGAATTTCACGGAAGGATGTAAGTGGATTGCATCGAAAACAATACTTAACTCGTACTTGTTTTATGGACCCCGCTCAGAGCTTAAACGCAGAATATAAGAAAGGACAAAATATATTGTAAGCATTTTGCCCAGCGCGCAAATGATTCTGCTATCTCATCGCCTTAATTAGAAATAAATAGCTAATACTGTCTTATCTATCTACAACAGAATGCGATCATTCTAAATGATTCTTCTTAATGAGAATTCCTTATAAAACTAACTCAGTAATTATCTGTTTAACCGTAATGAAGCATTATGGGAATATCATCACCATTATCTTCCCAATAATACATATTACAATTGCAAATATTGTCCCACTAGATTTAAAATGACGGAGCACATTTAATAATGCAGAGCTAGATGGACTGCTTACCGACATGATGCTGGTAGCAATATTTCCGGTTACAGATCCTTTAAATTATGAAATACTTACAAGTAAAACCAGAATAGGAATCGTCATTTAAAGTACCGTCACTGAATGAGCATTGCCTATCTTTTCATGATTTATAAGTTATGCATATATATATATATATATA
>NC_068992.1:26594980-26598580 GCF_001194135.2 Octopus bimaculoides
TAGGTGTGTGGATGATGGTGTAGATGCTGGGAAATGATCAGTGCTAGCGTGTGCACTGGTGTGGGTGCTGTGGTGTTTCTGTCGTATGGTGGTGCGTGGTGCGGTGGTGTGTGGTGTGCTGGGGTGGTGTGGTGTGGTGTGGTGGTGTTGGAGTGTGGAGGTGGGTGAGGCGAGAGTGGGGGGAGCAAAGGTGGAGTTTAAGGGTTGGAATGGGCACAATACTTTACGCATAACTTTACGCACTCACACGCGAAAATATGCACTTGCTTGCACATACATGCAAATACACGCACACACACAATCATTAATAGAGTTAGTGTAGCGAACATTCTGTCCAGTTAAATTTAAGTGTCAATTTCACTACGTTGCTTCTACGTTTTTGGAACGGACCACATTTAAAAACGGAGATCGATGACTTCTTGCCATATATTCTACTTGCATTCACAGCAAGACGCTGATATTACAAAACTGCATTAGGCGGTGTGAAGGCAGAAACGTTAACACGCCGGAAAAAATGCTTAACTGCATTTTCTCATATCTTACGTTCTGAGATTAAATTCTGGCGAGGTGGACTTTGCATTTCATTCTTTTTAGGTTGATAAATGATATTACAATCAATGACTGGAGTCAATCTAATCGACAAGACCTCTCCCCAACATTTCAGGCCTTGTGTGTGTAGTAGAAAGGAGATTACAACGCTTCATCAGTTGTACATATGGCTTTCATTCGCTCTCAACTCTGTTTATGCAGTTGTGCGAGTTTAGTTCTACATATGTATGTGTTTATGTTTTCATGGTGAGACATATGAATACCGTATGGTTGATCACAATGATGAGTGGGCTGTGAAGCAAATTACAAATGACAGTACAGTGTTACTTCAGAGGGTACATGGCCAATAAAGGCAAATATCTTCCAATATGTTCCAGTCTAAGACTCTTTTAAATTCATGAAAATTACTTCTGACTTGAATGAAATGGTTCAGATTTAATTTTACCTTCTTTTAGGATATTTTTCTCTGTTTAGATTGGTGAACAATATAATGCGTCTCGGTAAAACAAAATACATTTTGTGATGCGTTCGTACAATCCTAAAACTTGTTATCTTACATAGACTTATAAATGCAATGGTTGTCTTTGTTCAATTTATATTCTTCAAATATATCTAGACTTGTTTTGTTATATCAATGACAGTGATGCTTTTGTGTTGGTGAAGTTTCAAAACTAGAACCGTAAATCATATAAAGTTGTGTTACGTCTGCAAATATCAGCACAGTGTATATTGCTTTTGGCTCTCAAATGTTGCCAAAATGTTGTCGAATTGCATAAATGTTCATGTATCCCGATTTCCGAAGTTATATAAGCATTTAATTTATATCCAAGATTCAACGGCAATTCTACTGTGTTTTCTCTGTTTACCTTATCTAAAATTGCTTTAAGTAACTACATCTAAATCGATCTTAAAATGTTTACGTTTAATAAATCTAAACATGCCAGAGCGTAGTTTATTTTTTCAGTGCCAATTTAGCATTCATAAAAACATCAATTCTGCTAACAACCCTTATGCCTCATTACAATGTATTATCAATGAAGGAAATGTTATATGAACTAATCACTGAGATACACTCCTGTTTGGTTGAGTAAGTAGAAAGTCACTTGTTCACAAATATAGACGTCGTCAAGGAATACAAACGCAGATCTACACTTACAAGCCATCCAATTCCACAAAGCACACACCAACCTTCTCACATATTATCGCACGTGCAACTTGATCAAACTGTTTATACCAAGACGTTTATTGGTTGACTTGTATGTGATTACATACAGCTTTGACTAAGCCAGTATTTATATATTTGTAATGTGTGTTGTATAATTTTCCTCTGAACACGATCGAAATATTTTTATTAACATTCGCTGGCACCAACACAGTCGGCAGACAGATGTAGAGGCACGAAGAGATACTCTGACAAACCTGGTGGACGTCTTCTAACAAAACACACAAGATCTCGAAGCTGAAACGATCCTACCTTCAAGTATGTTTCTTAAATAATAAAACGGGAAAAATACTCAAACAAGGACAGCTGAATGATAATTATGTGTCATGGCCGATTAGCGTAGTGCTATTTTCACCATCTTACACAAATAGTATCAGACTAATTTTTACTACTTGCAATGCCACAACCATTAGTAGAGACAGCTTGGCCCAAGTATATGATATGCCGCATTCTAAGAGCTACACTTCAGATTGGCCATCAACGATAAGTATGATAAAGAAACATTAATCGATAAAATGTCTACAGGTTACAGAAAGAGAAATATTCTAGGCATTCTCTCTTCATCGTATATCTTTTAACATTTCTAGTACAATGGAAAACAAAGTTATGTGCTAAAACAAAGCGACAGAGACATCGCAGCTCACGTATCACACAGTGCTACTTAAGGTTCAGGATGACTTGTGCCCAATGGCTTGAGCATTTCACACCTCGGTTGTTATAGCCAGACACAAACATTGTTGAATTAACTTAGCTTTCTAGCTTCCTGATGGAGGTGACTGAATTTGGTATGGTGTAGAGACTAATAAATATTGACAATGCACTGACAACAATGTGTTTTCAAAAACATTTTTTAAAGAAGTAAAACAAAATAAAATGCAATTGCTAGCACGAAAATGACATGTCATCAACACACAATTTAATTATCAGAAAGGAGATATCCTTGCCACAGCAATGTCTAGAAATGGAATCACCCGACAAACCACCCCACCCTGCAAGAAACGCGCACTTCAAGTGGAAAGTAACTCGAGATATAAATAATGTTTCGATTTCCTTTTTCGGCAAATGAGATGCAATTGAGAAGTTGATAAAGCATAGTGATCTGCATGTTCTAAAAGTCATAAGCACATTTTAGAATATGTTGATCGAGGCCAGACAGATGAAAAAGGTAGTGAACAAGCATTTACAAAGATAAAAATATTCTTGTGCAGTGAATGAAAAACTTATTTTGCCGGTTATTTGCTACCGATACTGTATATTGTTTGTGTAAGGGTCACTGAACTATTCCGTTTCTCAGAGCTAAGAACGGGAAACTAGAGATTAAAGCCTATCAGAAAATGAAATCTGACATCAGTACTGATGAAGCAACATTCGCACAGTACTCGACAAGATTCTATTGCAAAAATTTTAAACGAATAAAAGTACAGTTATTCAAAATAAAGCTACCACCGATGTGAGATTGGAAGATGACAACTTAGAAGGCCTATGCGAGAACACATAAGGAGAGTTTGCATAGGTGACTCATATCTACCTTCAAATAAGCTGGTGCATTATGACAATGAGGACATGGAAGATACTATCCTAGCCCCAAGAATTATTGACATTACAATCTGCAATTTTTTTTTGAAACATAGGCAAAACTGGAACATTTCTGATCTGAATAAAGAAAAGCTTGATATGATTATTTGATGAATCCGTTTCTGAATTCTTCTCTATAGGTTATGGCCGTTATTAGACCAGATCATGTCTAATTCAACAGTAGCACCAGGGGTATAACGATAAACACAGGCTCACACACACATAGATATGTATGTACGCGTATAAGTATATAT
>NC_068992.1:26598896-26608973 GCF_001194135.2 Octopus bimaculoides
ATATATATATATATATATATATATATATATGCGTGCTCTTTGTAAGTTTATGGTGCAGCGCACACTTCAATAAACGCAGTTATTTTTGCTCTTTTTAGATTGAAATACATGAAAACGCCAAGTTTTTTCACATACCAGTAATATCCGGTAATGTGTGTCTACGTTTATTAAACTATTCGTTTACACTCGAATCTTATAAACATGTACTTAACACATAGCTCCATTAAGTGTATACATGTTATGAAAAGGAAACGTTATCACGTATACTTTATTTCTCTGGAAATTTTAATAAAATTCATCAAATTTTATGTTATGAAAGAACATTTCTGAAAAACATTCTATCATTCTATATTTCCAATTTCGTACCTTTCCACTGTTTCATTCCTTAACACTCCAATATGTTGTCAGCTCCTGTACAAATATGTTCTAGTCCAAATATGTAGTAGTATTTGAAACTGTTTTAATATGTTACCTGAACATAGAGATGAAATAAATATTTTCTCGGCTGAGACATTTAGTGTTCACTTGTTCCAATATATTACAATGTAAACAAACCATTGTATGCGTCTTGCTATTATTTCTTTGTCTCTGTACTTTAAAACATTTCCTTCTATAAATTAAGAACACTTTTTATATATATGTGTGTGTATGTGTATGTGTATGTACACAAACACACCCACACACACACAGACGCACACACACAGACGCACACACATATATATCTACACGTGTGCCTGTGTGCATGTATATATGAAAGCATGGATGCCTGCATTTTTTATGTGTCTGTCCGTGTCTGAGTGCGTGTGTATGCGCGCGTGTGTATGAGCGTTCGTGTATGCGTAGTATGTGTGTGTGTGTGTGTGTGTGTGCGCGCGCGCGTGTGTGTGTGTGTGTGTGTGTGTGCATCTCTTGTGTATATAGGTATATAAACTGCATTTATTCGGTGTGAAGTAATGATGCGTCGTTGGAAATCGGTCCAAGTGTAGCGTGTATAATTAAGAGAAATATATAGGTCGAAACACTTCACTTTATTCCGTTGTCGAGATGGCTTTTACGGATGAAGTGAAACTATACGTAATGGATCATGTTCTCCTCTTCGCATTCGAATAGTTATTCGTTATTTATTTTATGACTTCCGTGAAAATAATATATGCTTTGCCGTCTAATATGGTCAACACTTCTCTTCATATATAAGAATAATATCTTTCCTTTGTCGAACACAAATAAATATCCGCTGCTTCTCTGAAATTCTTATACTTTCCATACAGTTCTGTTTATTGTCCATTCTTTATACAATACTCATTACAAACATCTGTTTCACCACAGGGCATCATTATGTGGCTACCATAGTCAAAATCATCAGCATCATTCTCAGCATCACTGCTATTTTTGTAAGAATGTTATTATCATTATTTATTTATATATTTATCGACGTCATCATCATTATCATCATCATCATCTTTAACATCCTTTTTATCATCATCATCATAATCATCATCATCATCATCATCATCATCCTCCTCCTTCTCATCATCATCATCACCCTCATCATCATTATTATTATTATTATTATTATTATCATCATCATCATCATTATTATTATTATCATACTATTATCTATAATATTGTTGTTGCTGTTGATATCGCTATTTTCATTTTGCTGTTGTTGTTATTATTATTATTATTATTATTATTATTATTATTATTATTATTAACGTTGCCGTTGTTTTGTTTTTACTTATATTCATAGCATTTTTTGTTTGAGCAATAATTCATATTTGAAAAAGAGACTTCAATAGCTCGCTAAATATTTTTTTTCTATTGCAATTGCCGTTTCTTATATAAAACATGAGAAAATACCGAGACGTAAACAACAAATACCACATGAGAGTAACTTTTTAAAAGTTAAGAATAGCTCTTTAAACAATACTTCAAGTTTGGTTTTTCATACAATCCTTTTCAATCGTTTATTATTCATTCACACATATGCCATAAATAGCATTAATAAAACAACAACATATTACGAAGTTGGGGAATTTTAATATAATGTTTATCGGCTAGTTGATAAAACTGATTCCCCGAATATTATCTATGGAACCAATTTGAGGATGGAGGCTATTATATGGAAACGTAACTCTTCAGGACAATGATGCATAGGAAGGCAGTATGGTGGCGTGGGTGTCAATAATTTGATTGAAGCAGAGAAATTTGTTGTTTGACATTGCTGATATCGTCTGCCAGCCGCAAATTCTCAAAGATAAGAGATTATTTATTGAGGGGCTGGAACTGAAACCAGAGAGCATAGATTTAATAGAAATATCGAGAGACATTGTGTTCAATACTCTAATGATTACTAGTTCGTCACTAAAAGCAATTCAGAAATATATATATATATATATATATATATATATATATATATATATAAACATTTACCTATTTATTTTCCTCTATCTCTATCTCTCTTTCTCTTTGTATCTCTGTATTTATATATATATATACACACACACACATACATATATTTACACATACACGCATATATATAGAAAGAGAGGGGGAGAAAGAGTGAGATAGACAGAAAGAGAGATTCATACACAACATATCTGTACATTATCTATACATATGTGTGTGTACTTAATATATTAGAAACATATATTCCCATATTGTACGGATTGAATTGGAAAAACTTTACAGCAGAGTCAAAAATTAGTGTGTGGTCATGTGCACACATGGCAGAGTGTTTGTGTTCTTCGGAGCTGACTTTCGTGGTGATTGTTTGCCAAGCTGCAAATCGGGCGTTGTCAGTTATGGTGGATGTCGACCTCATATAGCTGCGTGTTTGAAAACGTTAGGCAGGTATTGCAAAATCGGTTTCGGAAGCTGTACGAGAACATGTGCCTATGAATATACATATGGAGAATATAGTTTGTGATGGGGGAGCGGTTGAACGCTTGTGTGTGATAATGACAGAACTATGTATTTAAGCATGCGTGATCCAAAGGTAAGTTGTAGTGGAAGAACAGCAGGAGAATTTGACCGAAGTCATGCGAATTTGTTTGCTATGAGTATGCAAGTGAAAATAAAACATTGTGTATTGTCAATGAATATTTTTTGTGAAGGGTCGAATGTAAAAAAAAAGAAGGCAGAGGATATGTAACACCGAGAACGTTAATTTCGAGTGAGTAATATAGTATAGCGTAGATCCGAGAAGGTAAAACAGAATATTGAATGTACTGAATGTGTTGGTTTTTTGAATAAACATGCATACTGCAGTGATAGAAAGTGGACGTCAGAAATGGGATTAAACATACAGATATCTTTTATTAAAGAATAGTTCAAACAAAAGAGAAAAAAATAGTTGAAGGAAGGAAGTATGAATGTGTGCACGTGTGACATTATGTTAAGAGTGTTCATCTTGTAAAGTGTTCAGTAATAGAGCAGCAACAGAAGATAAGAAAGAAGAGTCATTTGATTGAACGGCACGATTAAATTGCATGTATGGACAAGAGAGGGAGTGTGGAGGTTTGAAAAGAAAATAATACTTGGTGAGCGGGAAGGCATAATGTATGTTTGTATACATGTAACGAATGTGAGTATTTTCTGCGTGCATATATATCAAGGAATTATTAGTGTCCGGGAATTCCGAGCGCGATTACGCTTTATATACTGTGGAGAAGATGGCAGTGGGAGGGTGCACAGATGTACAAGTGCGTAATTTTAAAATTGAAAGTTGAATGATATGTGGATAAAATATTGTGGAAAAATATGAGCTCCTATTTCCACTGGAATCTAGCAGTAAAATCTTGTTAATGGAGACCTTAACCGAAAACTGAAATGTGATGTGTAGACTGGGTAGCAGAGTGGAAATGTGGAGCAATCGGAAGCCATTTTATCTGATATAAACGATACCATGGAAAGAACAATTGAATATGTAGTTCCTAAGATGAACGATTCATTGGACAGTTGTACCTGGTGAGGTTAGTGCTTTTGAAAATTGAAGAGTAAGTGTGATAATGAAAATTAGATCAGATGAGGGATACATGAGGTAACAAAGATTGGTTGGAAGTAGTAAATGACACAGGAGACATCAGGGATGATCCATTGCATGCACAGTGTGGGAGGGTGGTAGATTACGGAAAGAGGATGTGCATGAGGTGGGGCGTAACTACTAGTGACAGCACGAATGCGGAAATATTTGGGTTTGTATAATGGTAGGTGGTTAAACGTCTCAGGAAAACAGGTCGGTGGGGCATGGCGCTTCAGACTTAAGTTAATTTTTTCAGATAGAGAGGAGAGAGAGATCGAGGAAGTGGATGAAACGGATTAATGTATTTTGATGCGAGTGGCGTGAGAGATAAAATAAAAATAAGGGAGAGTGTAAGAGTAAAAATATGTCAAGTGGCATCGGTGATGGAATGGTGATCAATAGAGAGAGAAAGTGTGAAATAAACTGATATACGGTTAATTGGAGAAACGGGAGAAACGGGAGAAACGTGGCAAAGGATGGCGGTGATGGCATTCAGTTCTCCATAGAAGAGGGTCTAAAAGCAGTAACTGTATCTTTCAAAGGTTTCAACAGTGGACTGTGAAAACTTTTTGAATGTAATGTGACTAACGAATTGGTTTCTGTAGTTTACAGGCAGGCAACTGTTTTGCTATTCAAGTCATATCATAATAAACTTGGTCTATGAAATCTTGATGATGAGGTTAACAAAACATTGGAAGCTGGAGATATCAAAATAAAGATTTATGTCGAGTTATAGAATTGGCGAGAAGAGATGGAGCCTCCTTCATGAGAGGTGACAGAATACAAAGAGTTGATGTCTATGGAGAAAAGAATGCTGAAATTGCCAGGTAGAATGATAATGAAACGAATTAGACACTTTTGGTGTAATAGATGTGAGTGAGATTTGAACATGCCACGGACGGGAGGGTGATAAAAGAGAAGCAGAAATAATTTGAATGAGACACTTACAGGCGGAAACAATGGGACGGCACGGTTCGAGAGATTTGTGGAATTTAAGGGGAAAATAAATGGTTGACGATGAGGTTCTAGGCTGTGGAGTGTAGGAGGAATGAGTGGGTGTGTTGCTTCTGTTGGTAAGGGACGTGGTCTTGGTAAGAAAGTGTTTTCAGAAGGGCGAGAGGAGATATGTGTCTATGTGCATGTAACAACTTTACACACATATATATAAACGCACACGTGTGTGTGCGCGTGTGTGTATACATGTATGTAAATATAATTATTATAAGATCTGGTAATTAGTCATATATTAATATATTAATTAATATCGATTAATTATCAGGGGGCCAGCACATTTAAAGAATCAAAGAGATTCAGAAATATTATCTGCAATCTCAGGGGATTAAGGTACATTTTTAAAATAACGTCGACCACTAACGTGGACAAAATGTGATCTATTTCTAGCGCATTAATTGTCCACGTTAGTGGTCGACGTTATTTTTAAAATGTATGTAAATATAGATATACGTGTTTTCTATATTGCACATCTCTAGCTCTCACATTTCGACGGTAGATAAGTATATACTTTTCTGTGTAAAATTATCAAAGCAATGAAAGCGATTATTATAAATTTACATCACCGTTTCTACAAACTTATTTACTAATTAAAGCAAACAAGACAAAGGGGAGAGAGAGGGGGAGGGCGGGAAAGAGAGAATGAAGAGATAATATATACAAGCATTAGGAAACTAACATGTTTTACAATTAATTTACATATTACAATATTTTTTACATTATCATTAGAGAGTTCTTCCCAAACCTGTAAACCTGAAAGTCAATGTTATTTATTAATATAATGAGTTTTATTGTAATTATTTATTACTGTCGTGGATATGTGTATTTGTGAGAGCATCTGCATACACGCATCTATGTGCATATGTAAATATGACTGTTTGTGGGCGTGTCTAAATGTGTTTGTATATGTACGGTTGCTTAATCTCTGAGGAATTACTTAATAGGACATAAATAATTGGACTGTACGCTACGTTGCGTTTAATCAATAGAAACGGAGAATTATTTTGCTCAGAAAACAAATAAGAAATATTCCGAAGTATTAAAGGAATAAATGTTGAGATGAAAAATAAATATAAATATAAATAGATCAAAATCTGTGAAACTAGAAAATTACTAAAATGAAAATAGTTTAATTTCACAGTTATGATGTTTGTGATGGATTAATATTTGTAATTAAAGAAATAAAATGAATGCAAAATAAGAAAAATTTACGTAACAAATAAACAAACATTTTTTCTATTGTGAATCATTTGGAGATACGGTTTATAGAATTAATTGGAAAAATAAGGAAGTGATTATAATTTACCAAATTTTATGTGTTATAATATAGTGATATATTTATTTATTTATATTTATTAACTTTGCAATTCTCTTAGATAAACTTTGAAATTGTTAGATCAGATAATTACATTATAGCAGCTGATGTTTGCACTTAAACACTAATATTACAAATATCACACCATGTTAGAATGTGACACACTGTAATGAAAACAAAAGTAAAAATATTTAGATAGTGAAATTCTGATTACAGAATTTTGAATGCTCAAAATTATTTTTCCTCTTCTCATATTGTGTTACTTTGTTTAATAATATTTTAACTAAATACTTTTTTTCTGTTTACTGGGATTTTAATTTCACTGAAGTAGTGAAATATAAAACTATATTTCGTTTAAAAAAGATAATTAGATCTCACCGTGAGAGAAAACCATATTATTGAAAACAGACGACAGATCTATAGCAACTGCGCTGCGCAAACAACGCACAGGCTCCGTAGGAATATATATCTGCACAAAACAATTTAAATTATAAAATTGTGATAGAATGTTACTATAATTGCACTGGACACCAAATATGAAAAGTAGTAAACAATGGAAATATTGAATTTTAGAAGAAAACACCTGAGGAACAGGTGTACTTGTTACTCTTTGTAATTACTCTGCTAATACTAATGCTACGAGTAACTCAAACACTTCTACTTCGTATTTCTATACCTACTGTTGTGTCGACGCCCCCAGGCGAAGAAGTAGGATCTCCCAAGACATATAACTAGAGGTAGTGTGGCCGTGGTAGCGGGTTGAGTAAGTGTTGAGTATCAGTCGAGTAGCAATTGTGTAGCGGTTGAGTAGAGATCATCCGAAGATGCTAGATAGCAGTAGCTTGAGACATAACACTTACGCAATATAAACGTAAAGGCATATGTATATACACATATAACAACACTCACATATATACACAAAGACAAACACTCACAGTCCCACACGCATACACATGTGTGTACGTGCTTAATACGTGCAGATAAATATAGGCACATATATGTATATATATGCGCGTGCGTATCTTTTTGAGTACTTGTTTATTCTCATCATGTTCGTCATCATTATCATTATCAACATTATCATCATTAACATCATCATCATCCTGACTAGCTACCCACTGTGTAGATGAGAACTTCTTAGGATGATGATGATGATCAATATGGTGAAAATACAGAAGCACACATACACGCGCGCTTATGTACGTACACAATTATGAGTATAAGCGTATGTATTTATTTCTTGTCACAACAGTTGAAGCATGAAACAATTAGGGGTAAACGTGAACTAAAACACGTGACATTGGGGTTTACTTTGAATAATGTCATTTGAAGATTTCTAAATAAATCATAGTAAACGAAGCTCGTTCTTATTGTCTATTCTCTAGACTTTTGGGAGAATCACTAGATCTAATCCCATTTGTTTTCATTAGAACTTGCTGTAGAATTAGCATTAAGAAAACTTACAGGATTATTTTAACAGTTATTGGCTGGTTTAGAATTACAGAAGAGAATGATAACGTAGTTCAACAACGATATGACATCTCAGGCTTCTAGTCCACATAGGAAAAGTGTTTACAATAAGTGCATACTCTCAAAGTGAAATATTAATCTTGCTGAAGACAGGGCTTACTTTTCCAGAGCGTTTTGTCGATTTGCATCATTTTCTCTATCTGAAAATGTAAATTGTTGAAGAGCCTTCTTTAAAAAAATCAGCTGCTGCAATCTGATACGAATTGCACCTTCTTTTATCGTTGCGCAATAAGTTTAATCATAAATTAGGGTTTTAAATTTTAATTACTGTTAAATTTCTAAGAGCAGTGGAGATTATTTCTTCTAATGATAATCAAATATTACGGTCTCTTTTACCAGAAGACACAAAGTTATCAATTACACCTTGTGACTGAAATTGCCAACAAGGACAATTTATCTGTCTGTTGTAAAATTCGAATAAGAACTCTCTAGATACCTCCTGCCTAAATAGGAAGACCTATTACGAAATACGCCTCTGATGATTCTCTCTTTTATCTGTGATATTCGAGTATGATCTTTCAGGATTTCTTACTCTGTATTTTATAAATTCCTCGATGCTACAGGGTGCGTAAGATATTTGAGGACAGATTCATGTCTATATAAAAAAAAGAAAACATATATACAATAACAGATAACCTTCTTTTCTATGTTATTCAATAAAGCTACCTTCAGCTTTAGCAACCGCTTCTATATGAAATCTAAATCTATTGTGTTATGGGTGTGTTCATTGACCTCTCTTTCAACAACGCTCCACATGTAATAGTCCAATGGATTGAGATATGGGGAATTAGGTGGCCAAATGTTAAGGGTTAGTGATCATGAAAGTTTTCAGTCATCCATTATTGTGTTACTAGAGCCTTGTGTGATAGTGCAGATATGTATACACTGTATATTCAGGGCTTAAGAGTTGTTTCCAGGATCTCAATGTAGGCGGCAGATTTAACTCTAAGGCCTTGTGGAAAGAAGTTAGGAGGCATGACATGTCCCTCATTGCTGACAACCACTAAAACCATGACACTTCTGCGAGATAGCAGAAACGTTAGCACGTCGGCTGAAATGCTTAGCGGTATTTCGTCTGTCTTTATGTTCTAAGTTCAAATTCTGCCGAAGTTGACTTTGCCTTTCATCCTTTCGGGGTTGATAAATTAAGTACCAGTTGTGTACTGGAGTCGATCTAATCATCTGGCCAATTCCTCCGTGCGCCTAGAGAAGAAAAGATTAATAATCCTTTCAACTGAAGGCGCAAGGCCTGAAATTTTGGGGGACAGGAATAGTAGATTACATCAACACCAGTGTTCAACTTGTACTTATCTCATCGAACCCGAAAGGATGAAAGGCAAAATCGAACTCAGAACGTAAAGACGAACGAAATGCTGCTATTTGTCCGGCATGTTAATGGCGATTTAATTACAATAATAATAACAATCTTTTCTACTGTATGCACAAGTCCTGAAATTTGAGCGGAGGGGACTAATCGATTACATCGTTCTCAGTGTTTCACTGGTAAATAATTTATCGATCCCGAATGGCTGAAATGCAAAGTCGTCGATCAGCGGAATTTGAACTCAAAATATCGCCAAGAGTTTCGTCCGGCGTGCTAATGATACTGACAGCTCGATGCATTTATAGTGATGATAATAATGATATATAAGAAGTATATATATTTAATCATTATAAACAACTCATATATATATATATATATATATATATATATATATATATATATATATATATATATATATATGCATACATACATAAATACATACATCTTTACTAATAGCTGTGTAGATACGTACATATAGGTAACCATATGCTCACGTACATATATCATATTTTATCGTAACTGTATACAATAATTCAAGTTTCGCTTAATATGCACATGTTATAAAATTCAACAATAGATATGCATATATTATTTGTGTGCAAAAAAATATTTTAAAAACTGAAGCACATGCGAAAAGATGGCCAGCAAACCATAACTGAAGTAAAACTATTTCTATAAACAATATATATTATATGACAAATTATTAGCATATCGAAAACATGTCAAAAATATATTTTATAAAGTTGCGCAAACCATGGAAACATACAATGGTATCTACTATAAAGAAAACGGTTACAGTTTCACTATAATTAACAAATGCGTGAAAACATATGTATATATATATATATATACATATATATATATATATATATA
>NC_068992.1:26613078-26620349 GCF_001194135.2 Octopus bimaculoides
TATATATATATATATATATATATATATTCATTCATATATATGCACACTCATATGCACACTCACATGCACACACGCACAGGAACACATACACACACACTTGTATATATCTGATAATTTGAAAGCTGTCAATTTTCCTCTTTTCTTATAAGTGTTTGACAATAGTTTATATAGACAAACAAATGAAGTGATAATGAAGGAATTTTAATATCAATATTTATATAATAAATGACACCCACAATTAGTTATGCTATAATATTAACAAATTCGTTTAACATCTGTCAACATTGTCATTAACTCATACAACGAGAAGGAGTTTCATTGCGATTCACATCTATTGTCTAGAAGAACAATTTCGCCAATGATATCGCATGCGATCGTGATGATGATGATGATGATGATGGTGGTGGTGGTGTTAGTGGTGCTGCTGGTGGTCTTGGTGGTGGTGATGGTGGTGGTAGTGGCCCTGGTGTCGGCGGCAGCGGCCGC
The DNA here is from genome assembly GCF_001194135.2 of Octopus bimaculoides. NCBI lineage: Eukaryota > Metazoa > Mollusca > Cephalopoda > Octopoda > Octopodidae > Octopus > Octopus bimaculoides. The sequence goes on from NC_068992.1 coordinate 26,613,565, forward strand.
AGTGGTAATGGTGGTGAAGTTGTTGGTGGTGGTGGTTGTGATGGTGATGATGAAGATGACGACGAAGACGACGATGATGACGATATGATGATGATGATGAGGAAGAAGAGGAAGAGAGGAATAGGCAGGAGGTGGAGAGGCGAGGAGGTAGAGGAGAAAGACAACAGCAACAATAATGGTATCGCTGATCTTGTTGGTGACACTCATGGCAATAACGTTGATCATTTTAATAGATTTGATGAGGATAAGACAGATGAGGATTAATGTGATGGTGAATGTGATATTAATGCTAACGAGAATAATTATTATTGGGATGGCATGAAAATATTTTATATCCTTCTGTTGTCTTTCTCCTCGGATGTAGTTTTAACCCTATTCATAGCGATACACCACTGCATCGAATCTACGGATTTCACTAAAACCCGAATAAATTGAATAGATTTTACGCAACCAATTGGCAATTTGATTGTTTTTCTATGTCAAAACGGATGAATAATCGCTTATAGGATATACAGTGGATAGCACCATCTCCTATATATATAGACGAGGATCCATTGCATGGAAACGATCCCAGCGACTGTGAAAATAGAAGGAAGCTGAACTGTTACGCATTCTGGTAATGAACAAAACTCTGTAAAACACAGAGGTCGTATAAATTCAGAGAAATTCACACACACTGCAGCTTAAAAGTGACACATTCGCAACTACTTCTTCTTTCTATTTTAGGAAGCCATGCAGACATATACAGAGGGCAAATCATTTGATGTGGAAATAATATTTATACTACTTGGCAATCTCGTCCTCATTGAGATTATGTTTTAGATAAATTGCAGCATTATAAACATATATACATGCTGTAGAAAGGGGTCTGTAGCAAAATCACTCTCGTACGTCCACTCCTTTACACGCACACAACAACACTTTTCACAACATCGAGGAGTGCACATTATTAAACTGCCCCATCAGGGACCCCAAAATGTACCAGAGGACCTATGTTGTATACGGGGTCAGCTGCAGCAAATGTGGTGCACCCTACATAGGAAGCACAACAAGAAAACCTCTATGAAAATGCCAGACCCGAGCGTTCACAGGGCACATCAGGACAATACAGCTCAACAGAGGCAACCTTAGAACCTCCGAAGCAATATTAATACACAAACGGAATATGACTATCAACTACAGAAGCGAGTCACATGAAAATAGCTGGTTTCTATCACAACAACCTTCTGCGCATGTACACTCCTTACATACTCACACACATATACATCTGCAACATTCGCTAATTCCTGAAGAGGGGGTCATAACCCTGAAATATTGAATGCAGCGTAAGTCGCCATTAATTCACTTACCTATTTTCTTGTAATTTACCTTGGATTTATTCCGACGAACTTATCCACGAATTGTATATAATATATTCCACGCAACGCTTCATGCTAATTATTCCATATATATATATATATATATATATATATATATATATATATATATATATATATATATATATATATATATATACACACACAAATACACAAGCACACACAGGTACATACACACGCACACACATATATATGCATATTCATATATATGTCTATGTACGTATGTATTTATGTATGTATGTATATAATTATACGCCACTATCAACGACTCTAAAAGACGGAATTACATAGCTTTTGGCGCAATATTTCTTGACATCAATATTTAAGTCACTTTTGTTTTAACAATATTTTTTTGATGATTACAGTTGCTTGTTATAATTACCTTCACCTACCATAGAAAGTAGAAGGGAGATTTCAAACTTCGTTATGAATTGAAACAACCTAATAAATTAACATGTATTTATTTTTTGGTTTTTTGGTGAAATAAATATTTTTTACACCTGCCTGGAAATGCTTAGAATATAATGCAAATAACAAGTGTATCGTACACATTTATCTGTAAAGAGGAAATTATGAATGACATTATGCGATGAGTTATATTTAATACACAAATACGACACTTTAACGTTGGTTGACCATGGATTAATTATCAAGGCATCATCGTATATACATCACAGTATGCAACAGTGCCTCAAACCAAATTATATGGAAAAACATTAATTTTTAACCCTAACATTCTATATCGAATACACACATAATAATTTAGATATGGAAGAGGTATCGATGGCAAAATAAAAAAGCTGAAATACATGCGATACACTAGAGGGGGAAAACGCATTCATTGTTACAGGATATTCAGTCCGTAAACTGCAATTTTATCACTTAGAATATTATTTCATTGATCATCGATTTCATACTACCTAGCGCAAGAAGAATAGGCCACATCAACTGCTTCATGACGAAGACTAGGCCGAAACATTTTGGAAAAACTGATAAACTTTAGGGACATTATACAAATTTAGTTATAAAGTACTAGCATAGAAATATTAAGACAAATTCTATGAAAGACTTTAAGCATTACAATTAAAATACTCATTTACTCGTGCTCTCGTGTGTATAACATATGTTACTGAAAATATATTAGATAGATAGACAGATGATAGATAGATAGATAGATAGATAGATAGATAGATAGATAGATGGGAATCGAAACACAGTTCTCGTAATCGCGAATGCAATACTCTAATCACTAAGCCAAATGCCCACACATACACACACGCGCGCGCGCATATATAATTATATTATTTAATGTAGACAGTATACAGTTACAAGCTACTGATAATTCCATGCATTGGAGATAAGCCAGTTGTTCCGTCAATTGCTTGGTTGTTCCAAGTTTTATATAGGCGTGATGCTATCACTCATTTGCAAGCAATCTTTTGACTACTGGGCTATACGTATGTTATGTATATACAAATACATATGGATATACATATACATACACGTATTTTGGGAGTTGCTCAACATAGGATTTGCATTATTGATGGAATGAGTAAATGATTAGAGTGTCGAATAAAATGCATTGAGTTATTAAGTTATAGATATCTGTGTTCATAAATTAGCTGATCTTTTCATTCTCCTCAGCACAATAATGTATCTGTTAAATAACAGAATCATCATTCGTTTTCGCTGCCGTTGTGTGCTGTACATGTATTTCATCCTGGTCTATAGCAATTCTAAAGCATTCTTCAAGTAAATTTTATCAGACCCTCTATTATTCGGTTCATATTTTCATTAACATTTGTAGATTTTAATGTTATCTCGCTAGCTGTTTACGAATAGCAAAGAAAATTATCACCTGCATTCTACTTCAATTATTCGGTAAATAGTATTTGAATTCTATGCTTAAAACAATTTGAATCACAATAGAGGAAATCACGTTTACCAACTTTTAGAGAAAGAACATATATAGTGAATTCATTTTTATAATACACATAGTTCTATTTTGTTCAAATTCCACCTGGTTTAACTCAATTTTACATCACACTGTGCGAGATTAAATAGCTATCAGCGGTTTACAGTACTGACCTTTGACTGTATTAGAAATTATGATGTAAAATATTCATGAAATACGGCATTTGTTTATTTGCCGGACGGCTATTATTTTCTTTCGCTTCGTTTTTCTCTTTTTTGTTATTTCTTTATATTTCTAAATCTCTTCATCATCGAAATTTTCATTTTTCAGACCGTAAGTGCGTTGTTTTACATATTATAATTAACTATGTTAAGATCAGATATCTATAGATCACTGTAAAGTATTCTACTGCGATGTTGTTCTTTGTTTTCGTATACATATCTCATAGATTAACTCAGTCATTTTCTTTTACACGTAAGCTTTGACTTTCAAATATTTACTATTCTTTCCCGGAATACACGAAACCTTCTTTTAGAAATGTATTTCTGTATAAATAAATCTTATAATATCATAACATTTCCGTGTCTTCTGGACGATTTCATTTTCCTTTTAAATATTAGATTAGATATCATATAAATTCAGTTACAAGTATAAATACTTTTATTTCTTTTTCTGACTTCATTTAAAAGATATTTGCTTTGTTTTTCATTCGTATCGTAAGTATTTACCCTGTTTTATATGTTCTTTCGCATAGATAGAACTCGATTCCTTGAGAAAAGTCATTTACAAGTCATGTTCGTTTATATATATTAACAAGAGTAGCCTAGTATTTGGACTTAATTACATTTATTCATAACATTCCTCAAAACAACTCTGCTTTTAAAAAAGACAGAGAACTAGCGAGTCACCTAGTCATTTTAGAGACCTCATCATTGTACATTGGTTACATTTTAAGCCGTCAGCACTCAGCTTACTCTGTCAAATGTTATGTTTATTTATTCGTATTGTTTGAATTGATCATACGTTATTTCATAGCTTCGAGATATTTTGAGAGCTTTATGACTGTTTAGTTTTAGAATTACATTGTAAGAGCTGTGTTTGACAAGATTTGACTGGTTTGAGTATACAACTGACAGAATATTGGGGCCGGAAATGGCATGCTCATATGCGAAAGGGTTAAAAGCATATCTTCACTTTCATGGCTATTAATATCTGTAAACTTGCTTCGAAATTCATACTAACTTATATAATCATGTTCTGAACATCACATATGTTTACGCGTACATTTTATGGCTGATCGTGATGCGTAAGCAGGTTATGGCGTTTTCACTTCACGTTATGTGATGCATCTTAAAATGCTCACTTGTGTTATAAACATCCTAACGCAGAGAATAAGCCTTGAGAATTGTCTATGTAGTTAGTTAGTTTATTTACGTAGCCTAATTTCGCAGTTTGTAAACAAAAAAATGGCCGATAGTATAAGTACCAGATTTTTAAAAAGTAAATTACTGGACACAATTTTTCGACGGAACCTTTCAAGGTACCTCAGTATGGCCGAAGTGCAATGACTAAAACAAGTAAACTGTATCTGATAAAAGACATATTTCATGTTATTAGTTAAACATTACTTTCATTGATTTCTTATCTGTCGCCCCCATCCTCCGTAATTTTTAACATTCTCTTTCCCACTGTAGTATATATTTTCACAGACATCTTTTCTCTAAATGTTTAGTAACTGTTTTATAACTATAATTTTTTACGGTCTATATGTAATATTTTCTGTTAGACTTGTATTTATTTCTATATTGCCTTTGTACGTTTTATTTAAAACATCAACGGTGAATTGATTTTCATATTTCAAAATGTGTCTGATGAAATTATTTCCACATCAAATTCAGCTAAATTAATTTAATAACTACAATTAATTAATTGATTTCTATAGAGTTCACAATACTGTAGCGTTAGTCATTTACTCTGTGGAACAGAGCAAATGAAATAGGTCGAAAATTTTCTGATTGTTTTGTATTTTCCATGTGCATGTGTGTGTGTGTATGTGTTTGTATGTGTGTGTGTGTGTGTGTGAGGGTGTGTGTATGTGTGTGTGTGTGTGTGTGTGTGTGTGTGTCTGTGTCTGTGTCTGTGTGTCTGTGTCTGTGTTCCTGTCTGTTTCTCTCTCTGACTGTGTGAGTGTGTGTGTGTGTTTATACCTGTGTGTACTTGCGTATGTAAATGTGTACGTATAATATAATATACTGACACGCGTTTATATCTTTAAATGATATATACACGTGTCAGAGGATACATACGGAGAGGAAAAATACAAACACGGATGAAGCCATTTCATCATCCGGCTTTCATTTAAAATCACTAAGATGTCGACGATTGTAACAAAAAATTGATATCCGTCATTAGGAATGCGACAGGGTACGCACAGGCAAAGACAAGTCTTGGGAGCAAAAACGCACGGGACATTAAAACGTGGAGAAATAAGAATGACAACGAAAAGCAAGAACAAGAAAATATGGAATATAAGCAAAGGAAAAATGAACACGGAATATAATAATTAGAAAACAGAATATTTGTTTAGCAGATGCAACTGTTGAATATCAGCAGGAGCATATGCTATGAAAGGTGAAAGAGAGAGAGGAGGGGTGCAAGATAGAACGAGAGACAGGTAGTGAGGGAAAAGTATAAGGCAAGAAACGTAAGATATAGCGAGAGAAAATAGTGAGAGAGAGAGAGAGAGAGAGAGAGAGAGAGTACAACCACATAGATTCATTTTGACAACTCTTCTTTATAACTACATGTCTCCAATAATATTTTCTACTCTAGGCACAAGGCCCGAACATTTTGGGAGAGGGGGCCAGTCGATTACATCAACCCCAGTACGCAACTGGTACTTAAATTATCGACACCGAAACAATGAAGGCCAAAGTCAGCCTCGGCGGAATTTGAACACAGACGTAAAGACATGCGAAATAATGCTAAGCATTTCGCCCGGCGTGCTAACGTTTCTGCCAGCTCGTCGCCTTTAGATCACCCTTATAATAATAATAATAATAATAATAATAATAATAATAATAATAGCGCCATTTAAAGGCATTTCTGTGTTCATATGCATTTGCCTAGACACACTTTTGTTTCTATATAGTCTCCGTGTTGCTAATGTATCACACTTCACTCTATCTCGAAGGCATTTCAACTGTCCTGTTTGATGCATATAATTTTCTATATATGTGTGTGTTTGTCCCAAATTATATGTACTCATATATGAATATATATATATCGATATGTCTGAATACTGTATGCGTTTGAATATGAATATACGTGTGTGGGTGTATATATCTGCACATGTAAGCGCATGGTCGTACAAAAGTGCAATATATATATGCATTCATACATACACACACACACACACACACACACACACACACATATATATATATATATATATATATATATATATATATATATATGTATATATATATATGTAT
>NC_068992.1:26620562-26621584 GCF_001194135.2 Octopus bimaculoides
ATATATATATATATATATAGTTATAAATACATAGATATGTGCGTATATATGTGTGTGTGTGTGCGTGTGCTTGCATATGCGTACGCGTGTGAATGTTTCAAATATCTTTAGCTTTTCGCGTAATACCCTTTGTTGCAATTCTATCGGTATACATCTCGGCATTTCTCTATATCACATCCGTGCATATTAAATTAAGTTAGGCTCTATTCTTTAAGGTAACGTTAGCATTAACGATTCTGCTTCATTTCGCCTTCATGTAATCTCTGTATATTAGTTTTCCATTATGTTATTTACAGTGGTGCAAACGCGATACGTAATATGATAGAATACTTAGATGATACGTTATTAGAACTGCCAAAGGGATCGTTCAATGCTTTTGAAAAGAAACGAAAGGGCAGTGTTTATGTCTTTGATTTAGAAAGGACAAAATGTTATACCTGAGCGGTAAACAACCAGGAATTCGATTTCGTATTGAATACATTCATTAACAAGCGGGGATTATCCGATTCAACTCCAATAATTCAATTCCATCATTAAATGAATGGCATGCAAAAATCTCTGAATGATCTGACAGAAATTTCTGAATTAATGTTTCCTTTTTAATGGACAGCTGTCCATTGTCCCTTCCACTGAGCGATATCTTGCTATAGTGTACGATCGCTTTGTCACATCCCTAGAACCTTTGTAAAACTGCAAGAAATAGGTTTTATAGAGATGCAATACACACATAACACAAACACAAACACATACACAAACACACATACACGCGCAAATGCACATAAACACAGAGACACACATACAGAAAAACACACGCACACACACACACACACACATATGTTTATATAAGTATATGAGCGGATATTTACACAAATATATGCATGTGCACAACTATATCAGCACACATAGATATGCATATATATACAAATGCATATATTCATCTCTCACTCTCTCTCTCTCTCTCTCTCTCTCTCTATATATATATATATATATATATATATATATATATATATATATATATATAT
>NC_068992.1:26621594-26621803 GCF_001194135.2 Octopus bimaculoides
GGATATACATATACATAGATATGCATATATGTGTACGTATATAGGTATATACATATACATATATATATATATATATATATATTTATATACAGAGAATTACAGATATATATCTATATACCACACCACGCAAAACTCACAGTACATACACAAACACACACACACGCGCACATATATATATATATATATATATATATATATATATATATATA
>NC_068992.1:26624403-26625186 GCF_001194135.2 Octopus bimaculoides
TCTGATCAAAACAATGCCTCGGGCATTTCTTCAGCGATGATAGAGATACTAGGTAACTAGGAAGAATCAATCACGATTTCTACATACATGTATATATATAGAGAGAGAGAGAGGGAGAGAGAGAGAGGGATAGAGAGAGGGAGAGAGAGAGGAAGAGAGAGAGGAATAGAGAGAGGGAGAGAGAGAGGAAGAGAGAGAGAGGAAGAGAGAGAGAGAGGAAGAGAGAGAGAGAGGGAGAGAGAGAGGAAGAGAGATAGGGAGAGAGAGAGGGAGAGAGAGAGAGAGAAAATATATACAGGGTAGGAAACTTATAGAAATTGTCTACCAGTGGCCTAGCATTCATGTATTACATAATACAACGTGGAAAAATTAATTTTAATTTTAATTTCTAATGTATTAATCAATATTTGCAATATGTACTTTGAATCCGCTCTTCGATTTAAGGTTGTCCTCTATTTTTATAATTGGATGAATTTATATTGAATTCATTCATTTGTTTATTTTGTTCTTTGCATGCTTAAGACCGTTAATTGAAAGGACCAATGAAAACAAATCCATTTTTAAAGGTGTATACTTTAATTAGTTTTGATCATATCGTTATTTCTGTTCTATTTTAACTAAATTGTTCAACGAACGGGAACGTGAAACTCAGAGTAACAGCTTTTGTTATATTTCTGCTGCTTTTAAATAACGCATATTACTCTACTTCTGGTATCTGAGTATTCTTTTTTCCACCTTGTTTCGCATTTATGTGCTTACTCCGGTATATATATATATATATAT
>NC_068992.1:26625354-26629603 GCF_001194135.2 Octopus bimaculoides
CGGTAACTTGATAGTCATGTAGTTTGAGAATACGCAATGTGACCTTAGTCAAAGTATAGAAGAGAAACTTCTGCCTTTACGATGGTGATTAAGAATAGAATTCTTCTATTTGTTCGTCAATAGATTCCAGGTGAACACAACGCATTTCTACTGATTCTGAAAGAATTAGATATTGGGATCTAGTTAAATCGATTTTTAATATCTAATTCCAGCTTTCCCGCCAATCTCAATGGAGATTCCGAAAGTCAGAACCCCAAATATATATAAGCAAATATTAATAACATTTCACAGAGGCTAAAATAATATATTCTCCAAATGCAAACAGTAGATTATCAATAATATAGTGCACTCGATTCAGAAAAGATTGCTTACCTCGAATTACCCTTCGCAACATGCATGTAAGTGGACCGTATACTGTCAACAATATAATCCATTTGCCTTATTAATCTTTTCCTTATTCATTATTTTGGCAGTACCGAAAATGAATTAGCAAATCTTGAGTCTTAGTTGAGTTCAGCAAAGACAAAACTGAAGCATCGTTTCTGAGTCAGCTATGGCCGGAACTGTCCACCTCTCTGTATTGACCCCAATGTCGTGGAGTTTGTCATCTCTTTCATATAGTGGGCTCCGTCACTGGAGACCTGATTCAAGAGATCAACCGCTGTTAGAGCCTCGCTGTCAGGGTCATGTACTCCATATAGAAGCCTTTTTAGCGCCATGCTCTATCTCCCGGAAGACAAAGTTCTGCATTTACAACGTTCTTCTCTATTGAGACGACGATGACAAAGAGGATCGATGATTTAGATAGCAGAGCCCTAAGAACCAATGTGTAAGCACATTTCCAGCGAAGAACTGTGTGCAAACATAGATCAACCAGCACAATCCCACTTCATTGTTATCCCGTCAGGAGTTTGCTCGCATTCGTTGATACGGACGTGTCCTCCACCTCCCTACCAGGATTTTCTCACATTCGTTGAACAAGCTGCAGACTGGAAGAGACCTTATAGCAGGCGACGCACCAGATGGATGGGCGTGATTAAGGAAAATCGCCAAAGGCACGACGTCAGCTTGGAAGATACAGAATGGCAGGCATGGGACGGCAAATTTCCTCTCAGTCTTCAAGCCTCTCAGCGGCGTTTGGCTTAATGCGCTGCCATCATTCGCAACTGGCACTCAGATTGATAGAGACTGCTTGTGCATGGCTTTTTCATGAAGCTTGGTTTCCAGAGCTGTGAGACTCATGAATTCTGTTGCAGAACCATTTTAACAAGATCATAAAGCATGACTTACAAGCCATAGACTTCATTGTCCGGCTGGACCCAGAGCGGCTAGATCGAGAAAACGGCAAAAGTTCGGACAGTATAACAATTTTTCCGTTCCATCGCTGTAGGCCTCTCATCTGGGGTGCCACATGCTGTGACACCTCCTTCAACAGCATCTTTGTATTGGCAGCTATCAGCTCAAACTCTGCTGTTCGTCAGACTCAGAAAAGCAAACTGTCATACTATTGTCGCTCTCTGACAGGTTTATAGTTGAGCCTGTAGCAGTTGCGACATCCTGTGTTTTTGGCCCTTGGACCATATACCCGCTCACCGTGATTCAGAGTGGCTGCTCCAGTGCATCTCCTTCGCTATCCTCCTGGGTTATACCTTTTCTAGTTTGGCTGTTGGTACCATGAGAATTTTTTTTATATAGTGAGAGCCAAAAACTCTCTGTGAATCATTCCATTTTGACTTAAATCGCCCTGTTATATGATATGAATCGCAGAGTAGATCACCTGCCTAAGTAGTACAACTTCAGTAAATGCAATATTTTTACGAATGATATGGATGTAAACATTGTAAATTTTTGTTTTAGTTTTTTTGTCTTTTATTTTATAAATATCACGATATCAAAACTATTGCAAAGATTCATTAAATAGATGTCGCGCGTCTGAAAAATTTAGCTATAAAACTGCGATATAAACTAGACTTTCATCTAATTGCAAATTATCTATAAAAGAATCTCTATTCTATATTTGCTATTTGCTCAATGTCGCTCATGAAAACGCCGCAATTTTAATGCCTTTGCAGTAAAGTGCACATGTTTCCAAATGTATAATAATGTTGTGATGGTGAGAAATACATCAATCAAAAAAATTTTTATATTACTGCTTTATTCTTACAATATTTTCCAGAAAAAAAAAATCAACTTGGAATAGTGGTTGTTCTCTGATTTTTGGTTACTCTTGTTTTTCACAGACGTTGATTGCAAAATGACATGCAGAACATCTGCGTTGAGATAACGGAAGAAAGTCCTATGTAGTGATTTTGAGATGGTTTAAGAAATCTCTGGCAAATAGTTATCCTCATTGAAGAGAAGTGGATGATTTGCCACGAACCTATCTATCTTTCTACTACTTATTTTTATATGTATAGTCACTCGCAACACTATGGTCACCCGAAGCTACAGTAGAAGACACTTGCCCAAGGTGTCACGCCGTGGCACCGAACTGGATTCATGTGCTTGAGAAGCAAACGTCTTACCACACAACCGCACCTGTGCCTTCACACACACACACACACACAACATACCTACATATGAGCACATTCCATACATATTCAAAAATATGTCACGGACATATGGCGTAGTGGTTAAGAGCGCAGGCTACTAACCCCAAGATTCCGAGTTCGATTCCAGGCGGTGATCTGAATAATAATAATAATAATAATAATAATAATAATAATAACAACAACAACATAGAAAAATACCTTAAGATTGAGAACCGAGGTTCGAAATTTTCCGAAGACACCTGATGAGGGCTGGAGGGTATAGCAGCTGAAACGTTGTATTAACAACAAACAAGATGAGGACAAATATCTGTCAATTGTAAATAACATAAATGATGTACATAACGTACATAATTTCTCATCTCTTAAATATAGAACTTAAAAAGGAAAGCTACATCTTAAGAATTGGAGAAGAACTATTAACTACTGTACAGCCCCATGCGACGCAAAGGAGAAGCTTAGCGGAAAGGCAGCTATCATACCAACAAAAAGCTGTGCATGGGTGCATATCTCGTATCCTAGAGGGCAACAAAGAGGTGTAGCCTCGCCTGGACTTGCAATAGATAGATACATTACAACCCCACTTGAAAAGATATGCCTTCACTATCTACAAACAGGAGATAGCTACTAAATACATGATAAACAAGAGGGACAAAGATATCACCTCCACGTTGTGATAAAAAAATAAAAATGCTGGCTCTGCTATACCACTACGGAAAATATCGGCCACATCATCAGTAGCTTCCCCAAAATGTCTACAGGATACTACCTACACCCGAGGCATTGTATAGTTGCAAAGGCTATTTAAAATGCTATCAGTGGGAAGTATATATCAAAGGAATGTCAGAACCAGCAGGTATCCGCACCTTTCAAAACGAGAAATACCGGTGGAAAATCCCACCGGAAGGTGCGGTCTATGTGATATGGAAAGATGGCTTGTCTGGAAATGCGGCTTAGACTCCGCCATATGTCTATATTCAAAGACTAAACTTTTCGGATCATGTCCATATGTGACCAAATATTTGCTACGTTTTTGGTCCCACTGAGTTTACTGAGAGGACTTACTTTCTATTTTTGTGTCTATGTATAAGCTTTTTGTTTCTCTATACTTATTACTTACATTTCTTATATTTTTTAATATTTTTTTCTGATAGGACCTGCTGATAGGACTGTACTGATAGGATTTGCTTTCTATATTGTGTCTATTTATAGGCTTTTTACCCTTCTATACTTTTTACTTGGACTCTATATTTTTATATATTTTTCATATTTTTTTATTAATTTTTTAATATTTTTTTACATAATTATAGAGTTAATGTTTTTGTATTTTTTCCACACATATTTTTCAGTTTTCTCCCCTCCACCCTGTTTTTCCCTGTACGTCTATAGACACGTAAATGGAACGTTATATGTGCGCGCTTGTGAGTGTGTGGTTCTGTGCGTGTGCATGCGTATATAGATATATATGCGTGCATGCGATAATATGCGCAGTTTTAGACGTGTTTTGACCTTATAGCTTTCCCACACTGTTTCTTGTTTTTAGCCCTATATGAAATAATTTTTTTGGCGTGCGTGTTTATAGGTGCGGGTTTGTTGTGTGCGTGTGAGTGTGGATGTGTATGCGTGTATATATATGCATGTGTACATATATGTATAGCCTTTAGCGAATGTATGGGTAAGCATGAGTGTGTTTACATACA
>NC_068992.1:26629613-26629983 GCF_001194135.2 Octopus bimaculoides
AGCGAATGTATGGGTAAGCATGAGTGTGTTTACATACATGTATAGTTTTTGGCGAGTATGTGGGTGAGCATGTGTGTGTGTTTAAAGCGAGGGTAATTTTAGTATCTAAGTATAGGCGGATGGACGGATTGGTGCGCTTACGTGAACTTATAGACTTCTCTACTCCCTTACCTTAACCTACTTAGCGGTCTATTAGCTCATTTGTCTTAATGATGGTCACTACACAGTAATTTCCTTTTGTTTAACGGTCATTTTTCACAGGAATTCTCAATGGCCGGATAACCGAAGAGATGGTGGCGTGGGCTGCCACCCCGGCATCCGAAACTCGGAGTTTTATCATGGCTACCGAATAAGTGCCACATATTTTTAC
>NC_068992.1:26629993-26630996 GCF_001194135.2 Octopus bimaculoides
CACACACACACACACACACACACACACACACACACACACACACACACGCACAGATATATATATACTCATATAGAGTACATTCATGAATGTGTTATTGTCCTGTTGCAACAGGTCTCTTTTATAATTATCATTTGATTCTGTTCGTACTTTAATCTTCATAAAGAGGAAGTGAATTCCATTTGTTTATATTGTAATATAGATGAAGATCATAGATATTTGTTTATAGTTATTTATGCATGTTCGTTTATGCTATATATTGAGCACATTTATGTTTATTATTTAAATTTATGATCACTCTATAGATATTTTTACCTTGAAATTAACGTTTTATGAGGTTTATGTTTCCTATAATTTTTGCATATAATAATGTTTATGATTTTAATATAATAATCTTTCTGCATTATAAACCTATGATTATGAACACAAAAGAAATGCAGAAACGTTTGTAATAGAAATGTACTGCAGTACAGGCCTTTGTTTGATGTTTTAAAAATCTAATTGTGCATCTAACATGTTAGTAATATACAGAGAAGCATAAACCAAATTGCATTGTATATTATTTAAAGCGAATTTTGCGAAAGCCTTGCAAATCTAACAATTTTAATTAAATGTTCTATAACGTTGCTACAAAATTGAATGAAGTCATGCATTAATTATTTTGTGCAGAATGTGTTATTTATTTGTGTTATATTTGCAATAGATACAACGAGTGAATGGGATGATAAAAACAAGATAACAATGCTGTACGTAATTATTTTGCGATTGCCAAAGCACTGTATTTCACTAGTTGCTCCTTAAATAGATTGTAACATAAACACAAGAGTTCAAACGCGTATGCATTCACATCAGTGAAAATGAATTATAGCCAATCAATGGATTTTGCAGCACAATATAATTTAACTGCAATCAGTGGAATATTGAGTATAATTAAATATGAACAAGCTCAGATTCCTCAATAAGTTTTCACTTCATATATTATACATATACATACATACATATATAT
>NC_068992.1:26631615-26635409 GCF_001194135.2 Octopus bimaculoides
GATAGATAGATAGATAGGTAAGTAGGTAGGTAGGTAGGTAGGTAGGTAGGTAGGTAGGTAGGTAGGTAGGTAGGTAGGTAGGTAGGTAGGCAGGTCGGTAGGTATATATGAATATATGTATTCGTCTAACATTAAGAACCTCTATTTGGTTTCATTCCATTATTACAATTGTACATAGAGATAACTATAATTGTGGAGTAACATTATGAACAGCCTACACTTTAGAACATTTCACGGCATGTTAAAACACTTGATCTACATTAATTGATACTATAAGTTGGGAAAGACTTGCGGCATATTTGTTAACATCATCTGACTAATTAATTCGTTTATAAATTAAACAAAAAGATTAATTATACTCATCATCATTATATCGATGTAGTACTGCTGATTTCTCAGTGAAAACGAGCCAAGTCTGGACTGGGACTAGATAAACTAAGCAACGTAGAAATACATAAATATTGTAAAACAGAATCTCTGTGTATGTATATATACATATTAGGTCCAAAAGTTAAATGCCGCTGTGATGGACAGTTCATTTCATCTTTTCCAGGTTGATAAAATAAATAAAGGTTGAACAGTGGAATCGAAGTAATCGACTTCCCCTCCCCTTAAAATAGCAGCCCCTGTGTCAAACTTAGGGAGAATTATCATCATCATTTTTGTTTATATCTTAAGAATCGCATTCAGTCATGAATGACCATGGCTTTGCATCTAGAAAGTTCATCTCCGAGGCAAAATCTGGGCACGGTTATTTTATGAAAGACCAGTAATCATCCATGCATGCCGGCCTCCCCTCTCCACGTCACTGATATTATCCAAGGGGAAAGCAAAGGCAGATACAGCTTGGCACCAGTGACGTTGTAACTCATTTCTACAACTGAGAAAACTGGAGGAACGTGAAACAGAGTCTAGATCAAGTACGCAACAGACAGCCCGGTCCGGGAATCGTACGAGAGCCCGATGCTCTAACCACTGAGCAATATGCTGCACCTTACTATTATAATAACTACCAAGAAGAATAATGTATATTTAGTCGTTTTCTTTGCATATGCATTAGGTACACGTGCGTAAATTCCTGAGAAACAGTTGGAGGTTAAAGTTGAAAAGTCACATTTAAGGGGCATAGTAGATATATTTCGTTTGCATTTAATGTATATTAATATATTTTGTTTAGTATAAAATACATTTCGATCGCACTTGAAAT
The DNA here is from genome assembly GCF_001194135.2 of Octopus bimaculoides. Classification (NCBI taxonomy): domain Eukaryota; kingdom Metazoa; phylum Mollusca; class Cephalopoda; order Octopoda; family Octopodidae; genus Octopus; species Octopus bimaculoides. The sequence continues at coordinate 26,632,823 of NC_068992.1, forward strand.
GTTTAAATATATTTGTAATTACATTTTATCTTTAATAAATTCGAATTAAAATATCATTTGTAAATTATCAGGATGTAAAACAAACTAATGCTTTCAATTTCCAACAAAATATATATTTACATACGACAAGTACAAACGAAAAATATTAACGAGAGGAAAATTACTGCAGCAGTAAATCATCTGATCCAAATAGGTTTCAAATAAGCAAAAAAAAAAAAAAAAATACGATGTTTTCATTTGAAAATTTGCAGTCTCGTACCCTGTGATGTTCAAAGTGTTATTAAAGGCATTATAAAAGAACGGTAAGGGATGTTTTAAAATCAAATATTTTAATTTCCAGATCATAATATTGGTTTCAAATGTACAGCCGAAGGCACCGCTCTAAACAGAATTATAATATAACTTTAAAATTTTGGCTCAAGGGAAGGGGTCTAGTCGAGTACATCGATGCTCAGCTGGTACCTATTTTATCGACCTCGAAAGGGAAAGAATTTATGAATAGATAAGGTCAGCTTCGGTGGGATTTGAACTCAGAGCGTAAAAGCGGACTAAATGTCGACAGGCATTTTCCACAGCGTGCTGACGACTTCCGTGATAGAAATTTTCCGGTATGCCTCAAAGAATTCGTCCAACCACGTCCTCAATTCCACCCTCAATTCCACGTCATTATTGAATGATATACCACATAAAGCGTTCGAAGCGGTCGAAAGTGATGAAAATCTGACAGTACCAAATCTGAAGAGTATAGGGGGATAAGGCAGCACTTCCCATTCAAGTTCTTAAATCGCGGCTTTGGTCACATTGTCCACCTTTGATTTATGTTGTTTTCGCTCAAAGTGTGTGGCACCCAATCACCGAGTTTCTGAACATTGCCTATTGACTGAAGGTGGTTCACCACAGTTTTTATTAAACACAATCCATCTACTCTGCCAATTCTCTGGTCGTTTGACGTGGTTTTCGTGAAGAAGTTGATTTGGCGGGATGTAATTTGAGGCATTGCTACTTCTCCATACACAACACAAATCTCATGAGCAGATTCGGCGGCCTTAACACCTCGATTAAATACAAAAAACAAGTGATGTAAAAAAAATGCCTAGTTTTGTCTACTTGATATTCCATTTTAGTGATCTGAGAATACACAAAAATCAATAAAATTAAAAAGTCAAAACACACTAAGTTGTAGAGCAAAACATTCTCTTTTAAATAACATGAAACATTTTGCCAACGCGATTTATTTCTGCTACCATATTTAAATATGGAAAGGAAAAACGCTCACGAATTATTCAAAACTTACCTGGTAAATGTTAGTGAATAATAGTTTTAATTAGTAGGACATTTACAAAACAAGACACATTCGTACGTACATATTCACAAGGGCACTCACTCACACACATACCTACACGCACGTATATCTGTAATATAACCCTTTAAACTGTTATTTTGCGAAATTTAGAATTAATTAAAAAGGGAAGAAAAGTTGATAATTTTACATTTATATTCTTTTATCGAATGGTGAAATTTTATTCCTGGATCCCATCAGCCATTGTTAGTGTCTTTGCAGTAAGCTACAAGATATCATATTGATTTTGACTTACATATTTATTATCCAATCGTTGTTCGTGAATAAAAACACTGCTGCGTAACAGTTTCTAACGATTAAGTCACAGAATTCAATTGAATGTGATATTGGTAAAGGTTTGCCAAGACCTTCTGTATTCTAAATCAAAGAATTGTCTATTTCCTCGTGCATTTTCATATTGTACGTAAGTTGAAAATTGAGACGTTGCACAGATTTCAAACAATTAAGCAGTAATGTAAATGATAAACAGATTTCAAAACAATTTCTCATAATACATATATACATCTTGACAACAAAGAGTTAGTCTCTTGATTTATGAGTCTGCAAACGAAAGTATTTTTCAATTATAATTGAACATGTTCATAGTTCTCAAATTTGAATAAACCCACATACACACATATTTTACACACACACCCACAAACACACACAAACACACGCACACACACACACAGACACACTCACATGCATGTATATATCATATGATCGCATTTGTATATGTATATATACATTTATAGTACCCATACATATATATATATATATATATATAAACATATATGTGTGTGTTTATGCGTGTGTACGTGTGCGTGCGTGCGCGTAGTGTGTTTGGTTAAGTTTATTGCTCTTGATTTCAAGAATAACAACAGAAGTTTACTGACAGGAAGTTTCAAGAATAAATGTCTCAAAATTTATTATAAAAGTCGATTTGTGGAAATCAAAGCGGATGATATATTATATAATTATTATATTACATATTATATATTATATATATTTACACATACACATATACATGTATGAATGTGTATATATATGTGTGCGTGTGTGTGTTTGTGTGGTTGTGTGTGTGTGTATGTGTGTGCGCATGTACGTGTGTGTATACATATATATATGTATATATATATTTATATATATATATATGTATACATATATATGTACATATACATATATATATATATATATACATATATATATATATATGTATATATATATATATATATATATATATGTATA
>NC_068992.1:26636007-26639983 GCF_001194135.2 Octopus bimaculoides
TGTGTGTGTGTGTGTGTGTGTGTGTCTGTGTTTGTCCCCGCAACATCACTTGACAACCGGTGCTGGTTTATTTACGTCCCCGTAACTTAGCGGTTCGGCGACAAAGACCGATATAATAAGTACTAGGCTTACAAAGAATAAGTCCTGAAGTCGATTTGCTCGACTAAAGGCGGTGCTCCAGCATGGCCACAGTCAAATGACTGAAACAAGTAAAAGAGTAAAAGAGTATACATACATACATATATGCACACACGCACACGCGGATGTATGTGTGTTTCGTATATTCGGTACAATATTTAATTTATAAAAGTTCACATTGTACTATATACAGACGGTGGTCAAGCAACGGCACACAATACTGTGTCTGCTGATTTACTATTCCTATTATGTGCCAGGTATTTTTTATTGTATTATATTATCCTTATATGTTTTATATTGTATTATCTAGTTGGGTTTTTTTTTTATTATATGTAATACATATATCTTTTATTGAATAACTGTGTAACGCGTTTTAAATGCCGCACACTTCATAGAAAAAATAAACGATGGTCGAATATTGCATGCAAGTACGTGATAGCATCTACCTGTAAAATCATATTATTTGTTGTGAACTGAACAGTTGACAACGATGAAAATAGCAACTGCGTATTCCACTCTGTGTATTTGTTTTAAGAGCAGCCTTCTCATCTATGATTTATAACATCGCGGCCATCCCAATACTCTCTCCACCCTACTGAATGGTTAACTATTTCGCAGCTAGTTGACGACTCACTGGCTTAATGCTTACACTTCTTTAATTTTGTTTTTATTATCAGTAATATATATCTCTGAATATAAAATAAACTTTGATTTAGTTCCCCTAATCTTCCCTTATTTTCCGCTGATTTACGACTGAATGCTACAGGTGAAATGCTAAACCGCTGTGTGTATGCTTGTTCGTATCTTTATTTATGCAAGTATGTTGAAACAACCTCTGTTCACTACCATACCGTTTAGGCAATCGTGTTCCTTGTGTATTCATCAGAGACACATCAATGACTGGCTACATTATGAAATCGAACCCGCAACTACACGGCACTGAATAGAACTTATTTACCATAAGTTCCATATATACAAATATACAAATACACACAGGCACACAAGCATAAATATGACTGTGTTATGTGCACGTATATATACACACACTAATTTATATCCTACTTACCATAAAATTTCTCTTCTAAATTTAAATGTAATTAACCATAAATTAATATGGTTGTGACGTACATATTTTCGCAAATTAAATCTATATATTTAAGTAATATATATCCAAATTTTATTCATGGATTGGAATGATAACGTCTATGAAAGAATTATCGATGTATGCCTTCATAGAATCATTCAAATAAATTATATAATTTTCCCTCCAGTACTATGATGATGGCTTCCATATGGAAATCAGAATTAATTCATTAATTATATCCTATTTTTCCTTTTAATATATGCATAAAGTTTATAGGGCCATAGGAAAATCATATTTAACCTGTATATTTAACAGTAATTAAACATCTATTCAAATTAACGATGATATGATCGGAAACAAAGAAAAGTAAAGAAATTTTTCATTAGATTAGACGGTAAATGTATAAGCAACAAACACTTTTGTGTAATATTTTCTCCTAATGTTATTAGAACCAAGTTTAACTGATTTATTCTTGAGACATGGCAAAATTTAATTATTGCTGATGACAAAATGATGGAAAGTATTTAGATTTCGTCACAAATTTCCTAGGTATATTTGCCTAATTGTCTCGAGATGAAAGGAGAAAAAATCAATTGATTCACGAAGAACAACAAATTAATTGGAAGCTAATGTAAATTAATTTATATTTATATTGATTTCCACTTCATTTCTAAGAAACAATGCAGTTGTTTCTATTACATGTATCCGATACTGTATGTGTTGTTTTGTTCAGCGTCTACATCGACACTTTTAGGAATTATCTGAAAGTCTTCTCATGCGTACATATATGTATTTCTATTCACACTATATCTTTTAGTAGTTTACAAGTATAAGCCGCATCAAATATTTGTTTTTAAAATATTATAATTAATTGAGAATCAATATATTTTTCTTTTTCTTAGCGGTAAGTTTCACTAGCGAGGAGAACCTGTTTATCGGCAGAAAAATTAGCCCTCTTTGTGATGCCAAAATATACTCCAGACTAATGCTCAAACTTGAGTTGCTGATTCCTTTTTTAAAATGTATCAAATCAATTGCTGATGCGTACTGATATCTGCCAACGATAACAAATCGTCATGTGCACGGTGAGCAGCGTATATATCAGCATGATGATAAACATTCATTTTAATGCGTTCTGGAATCACAAACTATTGTTACTCGCGTTAGATTCATTAGCTCTGAGCAGCTTTGGCTGAAGAGAGACAAATGTGTCGAAATAGTAGGTTCCCTGAAGTTTCTTTTCGCTAAAAAATCGAGTTGTTTTGAACACACATTCATCTGAATGTAGATGTTTATTTCCGATGAGGAAATACAACAGCGATTAGCATATTCTCGTTCGAGTCTGCCGGAACGTATTAATAGAGAGCGTCTGTGCCATCGTTCTGACTCTTGCGGTTCACCGTACAAATGACAACCTGTTTTCTCTTGACAGATCTCATGACACATCAGCAAATGATTCTTCTTGCCGAATGTGTATACAAGAATAACCAGCTGCTGTTAAATTCAGTTGCTCCGTATAAAAATAGAGTATCCTGAAGTCACTTCTGTATGCCATCTTTCAGACTTTCATTATTCTTCGTGCACAGTATTTATTATTCACATATAGCTTTTAAACATAATTGGTCTCATCTCATAAACTACAGGCGCTTCTGAGAAAACAAGTAATTTTAAACTCAACATTCATAGATGCTTTCTGGTTGAACAATAATTATCTGCAACGTAAATTATTTTTTGAATAATGTTATCTCTAAGAGTTTTATTGCTCATTGAGGATCAATAGTGTGATAAACTGTGGGATGCAAGGTCATTGTTCTGTAACATAGGCTTGATATAACACTGCATGTCATAAGCTAGTAACTTTTATTAAGAGAGTATAAAGAGTACATAGGCTTCTTTGAGCTCCTTACTCCCAGGTGTGAAATTGTTAGCTTGATATCACAAGTTCAATGTTGGCTGAAAATTGCGAATATATTATTCAATATTAAATAGTAAGGTGCAAAACTAACTCTTAAATAAGCTAGCAAAGTAATGGAAAGTATTGGCTATTGCAGCAAGAAAGTGTAGCAAAATGTTGGTCAAAGCACATCCGACAGTTTAATATATTGTGTGTAGACTATTGTGATGATCATCGATGATCTCCCGAATGAACATAGAATTCATTGTATGGCAATGTCTATCATTACGATTGCTCTAAGTTCAAACACAACCCCTCAGAATGAGGAAATAACAATATCAGGTACAACCAAACTATTACATAGCTTACATGCGGACAAATTCTGTACTAGTTTTTATAAACTGTTATCGATTTTAGACTTACACAAACCTATATACGCTTTGAGTGATCACTTTCGCTACAAAGTTAACTGTGAGAATTTATATTACATTAAGGAGAAAAGAAAATAGAAAATGTACAACGAAATAGGTTTGTAACAATTTGCTGAATGATACCATATATCGATGCACGTGTACCAAGCAAGATGTGAAGTTCTGTAAATGTGTTTACATACATGCATATAGATAGATAGATAGATAGATAGATAGATAGATAGATAGATAGGTAGGTAGATAGACAGACAGAGAAAGACAGAGAGGGTTGCAGGCGCAGGAGTGGTTTTGTGGTAAGAACCTTGCTTCCCAACCACATGGTTCCGCCTTCAGTTCCACTGCGTGGCCCCTTGGTGCCGACCAAAGACTTATGAGTGGATCTGTTAGACACAAACTAAAAGAGGGCGGTCATATATATACATATATATA
>NC_068992.1:26640279-26641110 GCF_001194135.2 Octopus bimaculoides
ATATATATATATATATATATATATAATTATTACAAATTAAAAGGGTAAAGGATTATCAATTTATTAATTAATAAATCAATTAACAATTAACAATTTTTACCAAGTCCATCGGTATGAAAGCACCATTATTGGTGGAGAACTTATTTAAAAGCTCATATATATTTATAAATAGTCAAATTTACTACTGGAATACAGTACTGATGAAGGAAATTGATTATTATCAATCATGATCTGGAAACGCGTCTACTGTTAAACATCGGAATTGGTTAGTTTTCATTGTTTTTTCTTCTTGTTTTCGCCTTTGTGAGTTACAAGTGATGCTATCTGTGGGATTCTCTCATATGGACTTGTGGTGCATATAAGCACTCCTGTTTGTATTGCTAACGGGCGATAACCGTTCGGCATTGACGCCGAGACTATGAAATTATGTGATTTCCGACTTCCTTGGCCTTCTGAATGGTAAAATCCCGAACCTAGAAATAGCAGCGACGCCCCACCCCACCCCTGCCTGATATTTACATAGAACCGCAGTGCCTAACCAGGCGGCAATTGTAGACGACTTCTCCCGCTAACGATATAAACACGGGTGCCTCTATGGACCAATAGTGCATATGAGAGGTTCCCTAATGGTTTCCAACGCAGTATTCTATATTCTAACACAACATCCACTCCTGCGCCTATATATGTAGATAGTGTGGATAAATATATCGTCATGCACTGTCTCGTGGAATATCAAAGGTGTCGTTTATCATGAAAGTTAAACCTCACTGTAACATTTAAATCGGAGAAGTGTTGTCTTCATATGGCAAAATTTCATTAAAGCTATATATA
>NC_068992.1:26642310-26646551 GCF_001194135.2 Octopus bimaculoides
ACACACACACACACACACACACACACACACACACACACACACACACACACACACACACACACACACACACATACACACACACACACCCAATAGTATAGTTTCACTCAATAGAGGCAACTATCTCATACCACTGCACATTCTACCACTACAAATATACGCATTTGTAGACATATATGTGTGTGTGTGTGCGGGTGCGTGCATGTGTATACACGTGTGTGTGTGTGTATATATATATAAACACACATTCAGATATATATATATATATATATATATATATATATATATATATATATATATATATATATATATATATATATATATATATATATATACACACACACACGCACATGTATATATATAAAATTATGTATATATATAGGCGTGTGTTTCTACGTATGTATCTATATACATACATGTTCCTATATAGCTATGCGCGTATACTTGTGTTTTAAATTAAAGAGAATTAGAAATTTAAGTGGTAAATGATATCAGTCTGTCCGTGTATGTGGGTGGAACTTGAAAAGTGTATAAATACCCTTGTTAATTACACTTTTTGTTTATATTGTCACTCGCTAATAAATGTATATTATTATTTATGGATATGAAGCGAAATATGATTTTTTTTTTCTTCCTTTTGGATAGTTTCCAGGCAAGAGTCTTGATCTTTACATATTTCAACTATGATGATAAAACGTTTATTCATAATCAGATTTTGCCAGATTTTGGACACGTCTAATTACTCAAAACAGGGTACTAATATAAATACAGTAAGAAGAAACGAGTACAACAAATTATTAATACTTTGAGAAATGATAAAATTAATACAACGTACATTCCTCTCATAATTTATAACAATATTCCAAATAAGTGTGCGATGGAATTTACAAATAATGATAAGTAAATAGAAATGGATCTCTTTGTATGTGTTATGGATGTTCGTACATCAATACTAGATTAATATAGCGATGAACTTTTTTAAAGCTACTTCCCAACTCTGCGTATATAAATGCAAAGAAGACCAAAACATTTTGATTTGTAACACATCAGTGATATATAATGATTTCAGCATAAGATAGGCGAACTGGCAGAATTGATAGCACACCGGACAAAATAGTTTGCAGCGTTTCGTTCGTTTTTACGTTCTCAGTTCAAATTCCGCGAAGATCGACTTTGCCTTTCATCTTTCCAGTTGAATAGAGGGGTGGATGTAATTGACCCACTCCACAGAACTTGCAATTTTATGATTTCTACAAATATCATAGAATGAACTGTGACGAAGAAGTTTGGAATAGAATTAGTCTTGACTGACAGACCTAATCTTGTTCAACACCACTATGTCACTCACCTACGCGTGTTCCAATATTGCGAATGTGTAGATGCGGCATGAATCTATGGTAAAACAGTTCACTTGCAATTGCGAGGTCTCGGAGTGATCCAAATGAGTGCTGTTCTCGGCTAATTTTCTTACAACAGTCTCGGTTCGACTTTGCTATGCTTGAAACTATGCTGTCAGAAACTGTGAAATCCTATAATATTGATTGTAATATATAAAATGAATATTCAGTTATGTCTCGCCGATTTTCATTTAGAATTCCATTAAGAGTGAACTAGTATGTGAAATAATCATACACTTTTGTGTTAATTGCTTGAGCAAGTGATTCATTTGATGCCGAGGATTCAGATAATCGAATATGTAAATGCTCGTTATCGAAACAGACGGAGACTCAACCACTATTTTAATTGCACGGAGCAAGTCGTTGATCTGGTTAAAACTGTGAGCCATTGTATTATTCACACATCACTCACACAATATAGGCGGGGTGCGCATAATTATCCAAAGCGATGCTCTTCCTCCTTTGATTAAGCTATAATTAAATAAAGTGACAAATCAAATGATATGGAGATGTAATGTAATATAATACAAAATATGTTTTTGAAACTTAACAATATTCTTTCAAAATTTTATGAGGTTAGTACTCGTACATGTCGAAAATGGTATGGTTCTTATTTCACTTTTAATTATTTCAGTAAATCTTTTTTTTTTCCCTCCATTCAACCTTCATTATTATTTATAGTGGTTCACACTCGTTGTAACTACGTTTGCGTTTCTTGCTATTAGCATGTCAGAAAGAGATCAACCAATACTAAAACAAGATACATAGCGGTAACATATTTTAAGGTAGCAGCTAACTGCTGATTTAAGTCTATATTTCTTTGTATGCATGCGTAGCTGTCTACATTTGCGTGTTTGTATGCTTGCACTCGTAAATAGATAATTGTTTTCATTTATTCAGTCTTTTTTTTTTCAGTTTTATTGTCCTTATCCATATAGATGAAACGATATACAAATGCACTAGAATGCTACACACGCATATTTCCTGAGTATTAAAAAAGCATTACTGTTATTTTTCAAAGTACTTGAATAGTGAAATGCCAGCCCGAATTGTGCAAAATTGTTTTACCAATGAGCATCCGCATTTAATATTTTATTGTACATTGTTGTCCGATGTGTTCGTCTATTCTTAAAACAGTACTAACTGTTACGAGAGCGATATGGCTCCTATTTATTGCAATTCACTTGACAATATACGGCCTTTCTTATTGGCTCCTGTGTATTTATGTCTCAATAGATTGACTGACTTCTATGTTCCAAGAAAACATATATTTACTGCTTTGTTCGGTATTATTTTGATGAACATGGATAAGTGTATATGAAAATACATATTTATGTACATAAATATATCATATAGTCTACAGCTATGTTATTATAACGCTAGATTATATTCAGTCTGCAAAGATATGCATATATTTTCACATATAAATATGCGTGCCGTTCCTAAATATGTTTATGAATGTATGCGTCTGGGTGTGGGAGTGTGTGCAAGTTTGTTCATTGTGTATCTGATATATGTGCATGTACACTCATATATGTAGTTAAGCAACCATAAATTCTATACATATGTAAATAAAAGAAAACAAATATTCCTGTATATGTGCACACGCATCCATATGTGTGTGTATGTATGCGTGTGCGTGTAGGTGTGTGCGTATGCATGTCTGCGTGTGTGTTTCTTTTTCTACTTCTATAGAAATAATTACGAATATCAAGTCATATAAACACACACTGTCTGATGCATATATCTCTGCGTGAATAATGGTTTATAAATATGTCTATGAAAGTACAAACACACACACATACATACACACACACACACACCATACACGCACACAAATATTTATATATACATATTTATATGTGTGTATATATATATATATATACATGTGCGTGTGTGTGTACACATATATGGATATATAAATATAAAAATATACACATACATATATACGTTTATAGGAATATATAATTAAATTGGAAGAAAGAAAGGATATGGAAGAAAACAATATACTGGTTGGGTGGGGGGGTGCTAAGAGTTGATAATATTAAGAGGCATAGGAAATGTGGGAAATCTGTGCTGAGAATCTGAAAACAATAGTAAAAAACATGAAAATGGCAAAATCACGTCTAATATATATTTCTGATAAAAAGCGATATTACTAAAACCTCAACTAGACTGACTGTCTACTGTGGGTGCCAACATTATACTATACTTGTAAAGATAGGTCACTTCACTTTGCCAAATACGTCTAAATTTCCTCTGCCTATTTGTTTTATTTCTTCTATTTATTTAGTATTTTTTTACCTATTTGATCTGAATATCAATGATACGGGAATTTTTGAACTTTATTAAAAATAAATAACTCCAATAAATATATTACAATTATGTGTTTTACGTACTGTATTGTTCGTTGATATTGTATCTGATTGAAAGTATCTTCAAGCGTTGTAAATGTGTAATTTTACTTGTGAAATGGCTCCATGAATATTGGTTCATCATCTTTGAAATAATTATTCAGATAAACATTCTATGTCTATTTACTAAATTGCGGACAGAATAGAAAAAATAAGACCAGAGAGAGTGCAAACAAATGGAGTATGTGTTAATTAAATATAACAGTAATTTCATTTTGAAAATATTTTTTTTTTACAAGAATTTCACTTTGTCTTAAAATATTTCATTTTTTTTACTTCTCTCATCCAATCTTATCAATAAGTAATGTACAGAACAACACGATCAAAATCTCAGAAAGCCTTCAGTTTTTGTAGTGTATGCATTTGGCAATATTCATGCAGATTTCTAGATACACGCACTCGCACACGCATGCACACACACACACACACATAT
>NC_068992.1:26646785-26655248 GCF_001194135.2 Octopus bimaculoides
ATATATATATATATATAAGTATATATATGTGTGTGTATGTGTGAAGAAAGAGCAGTAGTTGAGTATGAGAGGAAAGGTGCTAAATATTATGGCTAATTTCAAATCTATCGGAGCCCATTTTCCTTGAGTTGAACAATAGTTTCCGTTCTCTTCGTCATTACATTTGGATATACATTTTCCGACAGCAGGCACATGATAGCTGGAATACATTGTTTTATTTCACAGTAACTATATCATGACAGAAAGCAATTCATGTTAGTTATAACATGGCCATATTTAATTCTGGTCTCTCTTCGTACTTATATTGTTTTTTATTGGTGTTAGAGCGACACATTTCATTGTTATTTCCTACAAAATGCTTTACACACGAACAAAATACATTGAATTAAGCAATTAACAGAATATGATAGAATTGATATAACAACGAACAAAATGTCTAAGTTTTTGTGACTTTGATTTCTGATGCTTTCAATTGAGACTTCGGTAAAATTTGCCTTTCATCAAATCGCAGTTGATTAAATATATACGAGTGCTATAGTTAATGTAATACAAACGTTTGCATGATCTTTTCTTTAACTGACAGAGGCTGTTCAAGTTTTTGAGGGGAAAAGTAACTCTCCCTTTGTAGCAATTCGTTTCTTGTACTTCTTCTTTGGAGGAAACGAATGGATTGAAACCTGAGGAACGTGTCATCATTTAGTTCAAAGAGTTGTGTAAGTTGTCCACCATACACGTACCGTTTAGGAATGTGAGACCCTTGATAGGACCAACGTTCACAGGGTGGAGAAGATTAAAACATGTGAAAATCGTATTGAAAACAAATTGTGCAGTGGGGCACCTTCAATTGCAATCACTGACAAAAATTTGCAGTGAATGTACGAATTAATTAGTGAGGAGAGATATGTCAAAGTGCGTGAGCTTGCTGTACAAACAGAGAGTGATGACAATGTTTAACAGACAAGAGTGAAAGTCTTTAGGCATCGGAAAATGTGTGCAAAGTGCGTCGGGAATTGACACTCCATTCGATGACTCCTCATAACTGGTAAAAACATTTGACAAAAGAGACTTCTTTCGTTCTGATGACGATGGATAAAATGTGTATGTATCTATAATATGGAAACGAAAACTCGTTTAAAATAGGTTGAAAAGCCAACAAACCGAATACAAAACTCTGATTCCTCTTTTGTCGATATTGATGGCATCATTCCTCCTGATTTTATGGAACGCTTTCGTTACGCGAAAGACTGAAACTCTTCAAGATTAGAAACAATCCACCACTGAGCTCAAATGAGGTGGCTCTCAACTTCCAGTTGCTTGATCAAACAATAACAAATCTATTGGGACATTGATTTGGTGAGTGTGAAAGTAAAATTGGCTAGGAAGAACTGGATAAAACAGTGCAAATTTGAATATTTTCAAAGCGAATTTCAGGGTTTGGTTCAATCTTTGTATAGAGGAAAGATTATACACAAAGTTCGTTAACTCCTGCATTACTTTCGGTAGAACATTTGCCTCAGTTTCTTCAATTTGTCGATTACACCAATTGGAATTCAAGCAAAGTATTTCTAATATTGCAACAAATTTGGAAATTATTGTTTTACAATCAAGGTTGGTAAAAGAGTGCAAATACTTGCAAAACACCTTCTTCCTATAAATACAAGATCCAAATCTGACGTTTTTTTTAGATATCTATCTTACCGATTTGAGGGGGAGAAATAAACTGTGGACAAAAAACAGAGAATATTAAAATTGAATATTGAATCAATGTCATAACAAAAATTTAATACTATGATAGTTAAATCATCAAATATTTCAATTTCACATATAGCGTTCTAGACAAAATGCTTTGCGGAATTTCCTCTTTATAAGTTGAGTCCAAATTTCACCAAGGCTGACTTTGACTTTCATTGTTTCGAGGTCCAGTTTGAAAATTAGAGTTGGCATAATTAACTTTTCCTCCGCAAAATTTGCACCAATATTTGAAACAACGTAATTAAGTTTATGCCACTCTTGTTGGTTTAAAATGAATAAACATACAAGTCTTTCAATTATGATGGTTGATTCTCCGTCTGCTTCGCTGGTGAATATTCAGTTACTCGAGTAAGTTATTTCCTATTCGAGTAATTAACATATAAGCAGTAACTCAGAGATTTGTGTTGATCTAAGGCAAATCTAAGGCTAAATCATTGGAAAAAAATATTACATACCTGCACGTTTCATTTATAAGTACAATCTGAAGAGGAAGAGAATACCTTTCATCTGAACCACTTGAAGTCATTTTTATTTATTCTCAGAGTACCAGAATAAATATCACAATTCTTCTTTATCCCTTGTATGCATCATTACTCATGTCGATGCCCAGGTCACACACTGATTTTGTTTCAGGGATTGCAATCCCTCCTGGGTCAGTGTATACTCCTTGTGTTTTATTGAGCCTCATATGTTAATAACGCATGGTTTGAACTTTTTCAGCATAAAACTGCATGTTATTTTCCTCAACCCAGCTGTATATTACGTCTAACTTACGTTGTAGATGTACAAAGACTTCAGTGTTTTGTATCCTCTGACAGACTTTTGTATCATCTTCGAAGCTAGCAAGATTGGCTACTTAAGCAATTGAGGTCATGTTAGAGAGGGCCACTACGAATAGCAGTGACGCCTGGACAGTGCCCTGTGGAACGCCTCTCGCTATTTGTGTTTCCTCGGAGGCGGCTCCATTGACTACCGTCACCTGACTTCTATCTTTTAGAATGTCATATAGCCATTCTACAGGTTTTCCATATATATATATATATATATATATATATACATACATATATATGAATGAGGACGTGTGTGTACAGATACACACAAGCACACGCACGCACACAAACACACATACACACGCACAAACACACACGCGCATACACACATCTGTGTTTGTGTATGTATGTGTGCATATAGAGGAAAATCTGAATGTGTTTTTTTCTATTTACACATGTATATGACGAGTCTCACTTACTTTCAGTTCCCGTAGCGACGTTACTACAATATTCCATATGTATTTCAACGCAAACCTCTAGTTTACTTCACTGCCGCTTCCAAATCAATTGAAAAATATATGACGATCCTTGGAATTTACTTTCCTTAACCATACAGTGCAATTTTTATTGTGAAAACTAAACTGTCAATGTGTGTTAAGATAATTTCATTGTTTTATACAGTTTAGAACAATTGCTTACAATTTAAAATGAAAGCCACTAAAGAAAGAGGGAAAATGTTATGCAAAACAAAAAAAGAATGTTATGTAGTATCTCGAATAACAAATTGCAGAATCTAAAATATGCTTTGTTCTATGTATAAAACCATTATCATACGTTTCTTCTTAATTATTAACATGTATGAAATTCCTTAAAATTTCTTGAAAATAATATATCTTCCTTTTATATCTGAACGCAACTTCATAAAAATTTTATTTAGTTTTACATATATTTTTGTTAACGCATTTATTACTTTCCTAACACCATTAATCATAAGAAATTGTGAGGCAAACCTGAACTACTTTTTTTTTTAATTTAAAATTTTTGGATTTAATTCTTGCTTCTTTATATGTTATTAAAGATATATCATTTCTGTTGCTGTTTCTTCTCTTTAAAATTTTATAACTCAGCATCTCTATTTCTGTCGCATATGCTCATAAATTTTGCTGAATTCATTTTCTTCTTTTTTTAATTTCATTTCTGAAGTAGTAAATGTTAGAATAAATGTGAGTATTAAACGATTTAGAAAAAAAATTAAAATATAAATGATAAGAATCATTTAGCAAAATCCATAAGCGTAATATTTAAGTATGTGCATATCTAACGCAATATTTGAATAAAAGTAATAGTTTGTATTCTAAATATGCTTCAAGAATATTCCACATCTCTCCATTTGCAATCTCAGTATTTATCTTACTAATATTTAAAGCAAAAATCAGAAAAGATTTCAAATTAGCAATACATATATCTGTATGTATATTTTTCTTTGTGCGTGTTTAATTTTGTGTGTATGTGCGCGCGTGCACGTACCCGAATTTGTGTGTGCGTGTGTGCAGTTGTGTGTGCGTGTATATGTGTACATGTTTGCGATTAATTTTCTTTTCTAAACAGAAATATATCTCTGTTTCGTTAATGTAAAACTCATTACATAATTCAGTATATATGTGCGAATGATAAAGCCCCATCATCGTAACAGTGAATTCACGGTCAACAAAATTCACCACTTAGGTTCGAACTAGGTCCATAAGGAGTAAATAATTTTTTTTTTTTAATGATCACAGTCCTCCTTAGAAGGTAAGCATTTACAACAGCTTATTCCTAGTTCCAAGAATTCACAAGTGTTTAATTGTCAAAAAAGGTGTGGTTTTCATCAAATCAACTAGTTTGTATTATTTACACTAAATAGAGACGACAACCATTCTGGTGGGGTCAAATAATTAAATAACCTTTAAAAGCAAGCATAAAATTATTGAAAAAGCTCTTAAGCCTCGAAATTCTCTTCGCAACTACAAGGATCATTGTAAAACTAACCATATCGCAATTCTTATTCTGTATTACACAAACAGCGTTCACTATAATATACAAATGTTTCTCATCATATTCGTTATATAACAACATCTATATTGCGTTTTTCATATAATGGCCAACAGATCTATTAGGAGAAACTGGGAGAAAAACCTTATGATGTTTCAGTGGCTCATAAATTATATCCAACGCACTTCAATATTGAATACTCTCTTCACCTGCGTTATTCTTAGATATTTACATTTTTGTAACCATGTATCCCTACCCACTCTGTCTCCTCTTTCTCTGTATACGTGTGGGTATATGTGTGTATATGGAGTTGTGGATGTGTACTTCTCTGAGGATCTGCATGTTTTATGTGAGTATATTTCGTCTACATATACGAGGTGGTATCAAAATATTCTCGGACTAGTTATATTTAATAAAAACTGAATTATTTACCTTAGTCTTCACAACATCTCCTTCGAGTTATTCCCCTTGCACAGCGATACACCGGTCCTAGCGTTTCTGGGACTTTTGGAATCCGGCCTGGAAGTGGTTTTCCGTGACTCGAGGACCTTCTGCAACAAGTGTTAAAACGGCGACGTTTCATCTGCATTTTCATCTTTAATAAGTGATAGGAGTCCGTGGGTGCTAAATCGGGTGAATAGTGCGGGTTCGAATGCGATATCATGTTGTTTCGAGCGAAAAACTCACGAGTGCAGGGACCTCGGTGATAGGGTGCATTGCCGTCGTAAAGAATCCAGATTGGGATTGCCTCCGCGAACTCATACGAAAGAACAACAACATTAGCAATATCAGTGATTGTCTTCCGACGATCCTCTTGCACAAGCTGATGAATTTTCTCCACATTTCCGGGATTAACACCCGTGACAGTTCTTCCAGAACGCCTATCGCTTCTCAAGGACATTCTTCCGCTTTTGAAGCACCCAAGCCATTGAAACATTGCGTACGACCCATTGCCTCGTCGCTGTAAGCTTGCCGAAGCTTGTGTGACGTCTCTACAGCAGATTTCCCGTGTTTAACGCAAAATTTCACGCTGGGTCTCTGTTCTACACTTCCTGTGCATGACTAAACTCGTACACTACACCATACACGTGTTCACAAAAACACAGATTTCACAACTTGCGGAGCAAATACAGCAATGTCTCTCGGCACACTGCTTCATGAAGGTCACTTCTAGTTCTCACGCAAACGAGTGCTGCCATCTGTTGCCTCGCTACAGAACTAGTCCGGGAACATTTTTATAACCCATTGTATATATATCGGCATAAGATGTAAATCTACGTGACAAAAGTCAAAAGACTCGATGTTTCTCAAATGATGTCTCTTGCATTACTTGTTCTGCACCAAGTGAAAAACACCTTCTTTCTCTCCTATCCTCAGAGATGCAAATGAAAAAGTAACTAATCGTCGAGAAATATGTGAAATCCAAATCTACACTTCCTTAATGTAAATATTCTATGAATCTAAACGGACAGTTGTTTTATTTTCTTTTATTCATATATCGTTTTCAGTCGTAAGCCTGCGTGTATGTTAGAGCTTCATCTCAATTTATTTTCGTTCAGTTTTGTTGCCGCTTTATGACTGATGTTATAGCAGCTGGTCGTTTCTGTCTGTATCTTTGAATGGTTACCCTATCTCGTAGCGTCGTTTAAGAGTTAAGCCAATGATATTGTGAACGTTTCATTAGAGGTTCATGTATATATATATACATGAACCTCTAATGAATACAATATATATATAAACATATATATCATTTATTTAGGTAGGCAATTGAACAAGTCAAGACCTTAAATATCAGACCGTGCTCAATTGAATATAGTTGTGAAAGGGGGAGTTCGACACTTCTTCCAGAAGTCTTAAGTTGAAACCTTTCTAAACAATAACAGCACTGAAACACTCCGTTCAATTATTTCCGAGAGGCAGGCTTCGAAAACGCTATATTGCACAACTTGTGCACGTCGCAGTTCTTTTAAGATAAATATACCTCAGCCTCCAAATGCTTAGAAAGTATATTGCTTCCTGAAATAAATAGGCATTTATCATTTATGCTGTTTATACCAACATAACGTTAAATATAATATTAAATACAAAGAATACTTCATTTTTGGTACAAACTTTAAATCATGTATGGTGTTCTATTTTCCACTAATTTGCTTTCAAAAATACTAAACTAAATACTTTGTTGCACTTAAACACATTAAATTAATTCTCAGCATTTCAATGTAGTGATAAAACAATTATTTATTTATTTCTCTCGGGAAACTAAGACGTCCAAATCGTTAAATTTTATTCTTCACATGCATAAAATATATTTCATATTTTAGCTATTTGTATTAAGTCCTTGCCGAAGCCGAATATCTCTTATTTCCTCGTATTGTAAATAAAGATGTATTATAAAAGAATGATTGTTGGTGGACAATTAAATATGTATATGTCTATATCTGTATAAGTGTGACTGTATGTGCTTGCTTGTAAATATCTGCTTGTATTTGAAAATATGTGTTTATTTGTATAATTTAAAATGAAAAATATTTGCAGAAGTATGAATACAAACATGACACTGTTGACAAAGATTTGTATTTAGTACTCATTTATTAATTAACGTTTGAGCATATAATTTATTTATTATTTATTTGTGCTAGCATAACATCTTTAGCGTTTATAATTGAAATTCCAAGCAATTCAGTTTAGTCACTGTGTGAATACTGAGATACATGTCTCCAGATAAATTGCACCCATTCTTTTGCTTTTCTTTGTATATTCAAACTACTGTAAGAGGATTTTTACGTTCCATTTCCTTTCTTCGTGCGTTATTTCCTTTAATAACGCCAGATTAAGCGTAGTAGGAAGTGCTGAAAAGTTCCTGGCTTTAAGGGTATCGCGAAATGCCTGGTTGCAGACCCAGCCTTCCGAATTCTTCTGCAGGTCTTGGAAAAGCTAAAGGACCGGTCATGTGGTATGTAGCGTGCTTACGAACCACATGGTCCCGGGTTGAGTCGCACTGTGTGGCACCTTGGGCAAGTGTCTTCTACTATAGCCTCGGGCTGACCAAAGCTTTCTGAGTGGATTTGGTAGATGGGAACTGCAAGAAGCCCATATATATCTATATGTGTGTATCTGTCTGTCTGTCTGTCTGTCTGTCCCCCAAGCATCGCTTGACAACCGATGCTGCTGTGTTTACGTCCCCGTAACTTAGCGGCTCGGCATAAGAGACCGATAGAATAAGTACTAGGCTTAGAAAGAATAAACTATGGGGTCGATTTGCTTGACTATAAAGGCGGTGCTCCAGCATGGCCGCAGTCAAATGACCGCAAAAAGTAATGACCGAGACCGCTGCATAAAGGTGTGAATCCGAGAGGGGAATATGTTGAATAAAATCATAATCTTTCTGTATTTTCTTTCACCTAAAACTACGAACTTTTCAGCGCCCCCTCGTATATACGTATCTGAGAGAATGACTGGGAATGGTGTATTGGCGGTGATGTATGGTTCTACAGATTGAAAAGAAGTGATACGACGGCAATATGCCCCAATTGGTGTGCCATTTCTATCATCAGAGCCCTCCCATTCAGTTGCAAATTTGCGTTCTACTGTACAATGCTTGCATAAAGGCATTTATCGTCATCGATTGTATCGATCCCAGTGCTATATAGATATTTTCAATGACTTTCAAATTACAACGGTTATATATCTAAGAATTATATTTTCTTAACCCTGAATTTGGAATTTCACTAGGTGTATATATGTACTAATTCGCGTATGCGTAGGTATGTCTGGAACAAGCATCAGGAATAGACAATATTGATCACTTTACGGAGGCAAACATCTTCTTTGCAGGCGAAGTAATCCTTTAGCATTCAGTATTATATATGCGCGTGTATATATATATATATATATATATATATATATATAT
>NC_068992.1:26656955-26664662 GCF_001194135.2 Octopus bimaculoides
TAGAGAGAGAGAGAGAGAGAGACAGACAGACAGACAGACAGAGACAGAGACAGACAGACAGACAGACAGACAAACAGACAGACAAATAGACAGACAGACAGACAGATAGATAGATAGACAGACAGATAGATAGATAGATAGATAGATAGATAGATAGATAGATAGATAGATATACATATACAAATGTACTTTCATACAGATGTATGTTTATGTAGTTGTGTAAGTGTCTGTGTTTATATGTTTGCGTCTATGTATATGTGTGTGTTTCTAACAATGGAATTGTAAATGTTTCGCAGAAAACTTTTCAGAGATGTTCTGGCAAGTAGGCTGACATTTCATCATATAAGTAATTGCATTTAATAATAAATTTAAGCAAATCACTATCTTTGTGCACGAGTGCGCACGCACACATTCTTGAAAGAAAATCTTATCGAATCGGTTCTATATCAAAAATAAATAGACCAAGGTTAGAAACGAATGAAATTGAAATATTTGTTGCAGATTTTAGTTTTCTATTTCTTCCCAATGGATGTATTAAATTGAGTTACGTTTCAAATATATATTGCGTATGAGTCATCTAAAATAGATTAATATTTTAAGAGAGCATAAATACAGAGGCTTTACGATAATAATCAAAATGACTCGCGTTTCATTCAGTAATATTACTGTTATCAAGTTATAACTTGTAAAAGGTAACAAAAATAGGAATGAGTTCAAGATTGTTTCAGATTCATGTTTGTATAAAGATAAGTGATGCAGTGTCTGCAAAACTGTCTAAGTGCGATTCTTAGAGAAGGGCGAAGGTAATTACGTCTAATTTATATCCAACAAGGGGTAGGTTGGATGGGCTACTTCTCGTATGAGAGATGCATTCAGTTCCAGATTTACTGTCATTAGGAGACCAAGTATTTTGAGCACAGCATCAGGTTAAATTTCCAAGAGATATAGCCAGGCCTGGAACATTTAAATTCAGTAATGAATTCTTCGCTATTACTGGAACTAAACGAGTAAAATACATTGATAATGATTAAGGTTGAAAACGTTTGCGGTAAGACTTTCTGATTAATATCATTATTCTCTTGGGATTTTATGGGTATTCGATATAGGTACAACTTCTTTAGAGAAACAAATACAATGAGAATTATTTCAGTCTTGTGGCTGTATTTCGAGGTTTCCTTTATCTTTCTATGGAAGTTATGTTTAGATATCATTAAATCTAATAATATAGCTAAGCATTTGATGATCACGAAGCTAGTGACAGCGCACGTGTATAAACCAAAATATTTGAATATCTAAATTTAACCATGGTTTGGTTATTTGCATAAAATTGTCAATTTTCATTCCCAAATAATGGAGAAATTTTGCAACCTAAAGGTTTCAAATATAAACAACACAACACCACGGAAACACACACGTTTGAGAGATGAAATCTTCTTGTGAATTTGTAATAACTATTTTGACCCAATACACCACGCTACATCCATTAAGAGTCACAAGAAAATCTTAATCCTTAGTCCCAAACAGACGTTACATATTACCTCTTAGTTTCTCTAAAATGGAATAGTGAGTAATTCGTATGCATTTTCTCAGATATTAAAATGAATGATTACAAGATTATAAAAAATAAAAGTTACCCCCGCTGTTAGCAATGGGTTTCCGGCATCGAAATCGAAGCAGGCTGTGAATCACGTAATTTAATGTCATGTAGTTGTACCTATCTTCATGTAAACGTTTCCCACTAAAAGATCTGCATCTCTTGATGCGATTTATTAGGAACATTTAATATTGGGACGTTAATGAAACCAGAGTTATAACACAAGGATTCACGCAAGGTCGTGTTATACATAAGACTGCTTGTATTGTTTGCACTCATAACATGCAATTCACACTCGTTTAGCATACAGAGTTACAAGAAACTCAATCATCAACCGTTAAGAAACATACACATATAGATACATACGAATAAAACACACATTTAGATACATACGCATACAAACACACATATGGATACATACGCATACAAACACACATTTAGATACATACGCATACAAACTAACATACAGATACATATGGATATAGATACAATCTCACACAAAAATGTGTTCACATGTTTGAGACATAATGTATGTATATCTGAAACCTTAGTAGGCTTTTTAAGAACCTTTACTTTCTTCATTTTGGTGACTTAAATTAGATACGATTTTAATTTCCCACAGGATAGGATACAATCTAGCAGTGACAAATTAATGGAGACTGTATTATAAAGCTCTTATTATAAAAGGCGTTAAAATTCCTCCAAGCTGAAGTATTTAGTTCAATATTAGATATAACAATAATTTATCCATTTGAAGCAATTCAGTTGACACTTCTATGATTACATACGTGACTTAATGAATCATCGTGAGTTTAGATAAATATTAATACAACCACTCGTAAACACTTTTGTTGTTATTATGTATCTCATATTTTTCTAAATAAAATATCAAATACAAGATTAATCAATTGATTGAAAATCGCTTTCAATGACTAACGAACTAATTGATCTCTAGATAATCTAACAGAGAAGATGAAATAGGTTTGTTGGTCTGTAATTAAGTTACATTTACTCATTAACCTCGGACTTTATACATTTCCACTCCAACATATAATTAATAGGAATCATGTTTGAAACATTATTTGTTATTTATTGTTGCAAGCAAAAAAGTAAATGTAGATCGAATCATAAATACAAAAAAATAGAAATGTTCACTTTGATATATCAGACAACACAAATGTCTTTTTTTTTTATGTCATAAGGCACTGGAGGAAAGTGTTACAAATAGAATATAATAGTTGCCAAGAAAAAACAAAAACGTTATTACGAAAGAAAGGATATGAAGAATACGAAAAGACGAGATCATATGGTGCAAAAATTCAAAAGGGAATATTGCATTATACAGACATATATGTAGGAGGGTGTGCGCGTACGTATATATGCGTACACGTGTAGTCATATAACATACGTTTATACATATACAGGCGCATGCATGTGTGTGCGTAGGTGTGTGCTTTCAAATCGTGATACGTGCAAGTGTGTTTCATGAGAGCTCCATACTTTACTTATTAGGCCCCAATCGTTTAAGTAAATACGACTTTAAATAAAGCTGGAAGCGTCAGACTTTTGCGTAAAATACAGGATGTCATATGATTCAGTATAGATTTTGAAGTTAGCTAAAAAGAAAATATGGTGTTTCTTCTAAAACGTCCCAACCACTATAGTTAATATTTTGAATCTTTTGATATTTGAAATTCCATCGAGTGTGACTTCTGCACGAAGAACATGTGGTTAACTGCAAGTTATAGTACTTGAGAATGATTTAAACAGGTGAACTCAATACTGCAACGAAAGGTAAATATAACATTAAAGTGACGGAAAATTGGTATCAAAAGTGTCAACGTTGAATTCTCTCGAATGATCAGATTATCAAAATCAAAATTAAGCTAGAGACGACTTTATTGAAGAAAGCGTTTCTTCTTTAGGAATTATCCATGTTTTTGAGCAAGAAATATTTGTGGACTCACAATGGATATTTTAAAACAGTTTTAAATGTTCAAACCTTCATCCATCGTCTTCATAACAAATTTACTTTTTTCGCAGTTGATGTCTGTGCAGTTCTTTGATTTTCAAGTGGTTATGGATCTGTTTTATGTGTAAGTTTTGACATTGTGTTTTCTATTTCATTGTCTTATTTACCGTAATTGATTTCTCTCTCTTCAAAGTTAATTATTCTAAAATCAATGCCATATTAACTGCATGCATTCTATCCGTGAACTCTTTGTAGTGTCACGTTTTGTTTATTTCCTATAACGTACACCTGAGATTGCATATGAATGCAGATTTGTATACCAGTCTGTGAGTCAGAGGAAAGAGAACTAGAGATTGGATGTCCTCTTGGAATATTGCAATTCTCATACTAATACAGCCTAGTTTATATTTCGTTTTTAGTAAAATCATTGGAAATATTTCCCAATAATTTTATAATTATTCATAACCTGTTTGAATCACCAGCTAATTCTGATAAATTATGTGTCATATATATTATCATCTACGTGGAGGAACGCAATAAATTAATGGCAAGCTCAATACCTATATCCTAATTATACAGTCTTAATTAGGACATTATTTATCAGTAGCTGATTTTCGCAACCATAACAAATCTGCTGCATTACACTTATTCATCGGCAATAATTTGGGTAATTTTTCAAGTACTTTGAAACATTATCGCACCTAAGCCTCTATTATATTTGGAAAGATTGGACGTAGATCCATATTTTAGTTTTTTTTATCATCATTATTATTATTATTGTTATTATTATTATTATTATTATTATTATTATTATTATTATTATTATTATTATAACTATTTTTTTTCTTTATCACAGGTTATGTTGGAGCTCCTGGAGTCTTGCATGCGTAGCGAGCTTACTACCTGCACCATACGGTACCATGCTATTCGTTCTTTTCAGCTACCTCATACTTTCCTGTGGTGGTTTTGGGCAAATCTAGGGCATTCGTTCGTGATATGGACAATGGTTTCATCCACTCTATTGCAGATGCAACACAGCGGAGACACTTGCTTATTCCTAACGTTGACTCTCCAGTTCATGGCCAAAGCTTGGTCCTGCGCTGCCAATATAGTGCTCTAAGTCTCTTTTTTAGCGGTCATTCCCACTTATTTTTTCCAGCAACTACTGCAATTGATTGTGTAGTCTATTCTTGCATAATTCTTCTTAATGTCCTTTTTGTACTTCTTCCTTTGTTTTCCTTTCTCCTTTTTTCTCCTGCTTTCAATACCCCCTCGTTCTTAACTGTCACTAACAAGGTTTCCTTACTTTAGAGCGAGCAGGCAGAAATTTGAGCGCTTCGGACAAAAGGATCAGCAGCATTTCTTCTGGTTTACTACCTTTTGCGCACAGTTCAGCTTAACCTTTCATACTTTCTGGGTCGACTAAATAAGTACCAGCTTGGCAGTGAGGCCTATGTAAACGACTTAATATTTCCGTAAAATATCTAACATCGTACGAAAATTTTAAACCATTATTAAAGCAACCAGCTGTAAGACTCGCTAGTGCATCGGACCAAAGAGCCCATTAGCATTTCTTGCGGTTTATTTATGCTCTAACTTCAAGTATCATTTATTAAATTTATTCTTCAGTCCTGAAAAGCGGGACACGTTATGCATGAATGTAAACTCGCCGCACAATACAGAACAATACCAGGTATTAAGCTTCTCGTTGTTGATTTTTTTCAAAAAAAAAAAGGTTATTATGTGCCTTGCAGCATAATGTTTATCTGTTTGTGGATTGGCGGAAATTGTATCAAGGTTGACAACGGAAACTATATTGCCCACGTAATCAATTCAGATATATAATTTACTTGGAATAAATCTGAGACCATCTGATATATTCTTATAAGTAATTTTACTTTTGGTACCTGCAAAATCGTTATATTCGTTTTAGTACCTTTTGGCTACCTTCGGTTCCAAAAATTTTATGAAAGTATTTTCTTATTGAATATTTTCTGCAAGATGATTACAGAAACTAATTTTAGTATGTTTTAATTGCAAGACCCAATATAGAATAGTGAAGTACTATTCGTACTTAAATACTTATGTATTTGATTAAGCGTTGTACCAAGAGCTGCATTCTTCTCTCTTGACAAAGGGGGACATTTCAAACATAAAAATGATATGATTTTAACAAAAACATAAGGTGATGGGTTATATATTTGATGATTTAATACTTTTTAAGGCTGGCAGAATTGTTAGCACGCCAGGTGAAATGCTTAGCGGCATATTGTCCGTTTTCACTTACTAAGATGAAATTCCGCTGAGGTCGACTTTGCATTTCATCCTTTCGGCATCGCAATAGGGAGAAACATTTCAGCACTGAGGTCGACCTAATCGATTTAATCCCTTCCCCGAACTTGCTGGCCTTGTGCCAAAATTTGAAATCTATATCTACATTTAGTGCTGTTGCTTCTTTTGCTGCCCCAACTCGGCAAGATATTTTGAATTTCAAAAAGACAAAACAAAATATTCATTTAATCTTGGACATTTTGGCTCATAATTTGACAATTTGACCACGCATAAGTAACACGGTTACCAGTAAATATTTATACTCAAAAACTCCACGTCGCAGTTTTAGAGTATATATCATGAAGGTGCGTGGTGAAGAGGTTTAGATGTTACACTCAAGATCGCGAGATTTTAGGTTCACGAAACGAACTGGAAAGGGGGTTGCATTCTTGTGCAAAATACCTAATTTCACATTGGTCCACTCAGCTGTAAATGAATAAACTTGTGATGGACGACCGTCCAGTTCAGGGGTAATCTTGAAATCTCGTTCGCATAGACGCCATGTAAAACGGGTATCTTATGACCCAGGACAGTCACGTAGAGGCGCTGATGATAAGAATGGTGTGGTTAGTCGTTTATGGTGAAAAGAAAAATATCTGATACGCTACGTGTTATGTAGATTTGCTCGGTTCATCATTTTACTAATCTTAACAAGCTATAAAAATGTGTTTATAACTGAACGCCAAAGAAGAGATGCATGCTACAGATATTCTTTTAACTGTTGTTATTCTATATATAAACTCTATTGAACCCATAATATTGTAATACCATGTGAATATAAATCAATCATTTTCAAAGATATGTTTTCTAAAAGGCAGTTTAGTTAAACGTTATATCACAAAACCACTCAAAGTGACATTGCTTCCTTTATTTATTATACTAATTTCCTACTTCTATCGATTTTTTTCTTATTTCAATAACTTCGAAAGACGTAACGTTATAATTTATACTCACTCACTCACTATTGGTTAGAAAGAAAGCTTTATTTACCAAGCAAATATCAATGTATTCTGGGTTTTCTAGTTGGAGATCATAAGTTCATAGACTTATGTCATGACTATGCAATTATTTACCGGTTTGTTTGGTCAATATCTAAAAACATTATTGAATAAACCTATGATGTCAGGAACTATTGTTTTACAATGCGATTCAAATCACTGATATCTTGGTTGGTTTTGATATTGCAGTTTTACATTTTAGTATTTATTTATTTTGTTATCAAATTTATATATTGTATTCGACCTGAAACTAATGTCAAGACTCAGAAATATTTCTAAGTGAGCATAAACACTAGAAGCAATTAACAACTAATATAATATAAGATTTATGTTAATTTTTTACACCATCATCGTCTATTATTATTATTATTATTATTATTATTATTATTATTATTATTATTATTATTACTATTATTATTATTATCACTACTACTACTACTACTACTACTACTACTACTACTACTACTACTACTACTACTACTACTACTACTACTATTAAGGCGGTGACCCGCAGAATTGTTAGCACGGTGGACAAAATGCTTAGCGGCATTTCGTCTGTCGTTACGTTCTGAGTTCAAATTCCGCCGAGGGCAACTTTGCTTTTCTTCCTTTCGAGGTCGATGAATTAAGTACTAGTGAAATTCTGGGGTCGCTGTAATCGACTAGTCCCCTCCTCCAAAGCATCAGGCCTTGTGCCTATAATAGAAAGTATTATTATTATTATTATTATTATTATTGTTATTACTATTATTATTATTATTATTATTATTATTATTATTATTTTATGTTTGACTTTTGTTTTGCATTTGTAC
>NC_068992.1:26664672-26680646 GCF_001194135.2 Octopus bimaculoides
ATTATTATTATTATTATTATCATTACTATTATTATCATCATAATTATCATTATCATTATTACGAAGAGGGAAAGCTGGTAGAATCTGTAGCGCGCGGGTCGAAATGTTTACGTCATTTCGCCCGTTGGCACGTTTTGAGTTCAAATTCCGCCGAGGTCGATTTACATTTCATCCGGTCGTGGTCGATAAAATAAGTACCAGATAAACACTGGAGTCGCTACAACAGACTCAGCCTCACCTCCAAAATTGCTGCCTTCGGGACAAAATTTGAAACCATTATTATTATTAATATTATTATTTTCTCTTTCTCACAGGTTTTGTTGGAGCTACTGGAGCTCTTGCAGCATGTGTAGCGGGCTTACTACCTGCTGCCTACTTACCATGCTATTCGGTCTTTTCAGCTATCTCATACTTTCCTGATTATTCTGCACGTGCCAAAGAGACAAAACTTTTATAACAGTTCTACTGGGCACACTATTTCAATTTCTTTTATATTCCTCTTGATGCTTTCAGATACTGTTCCAAAGGACCCAACAATAATTGGCACTATCTTCACCTTCTTCATTTTCCATAGCCGGGCTATTTCCTACTTAAGAGGGTTGTATCTATCTATCTTTTCACCTTCCTTCTTGACTATTTGTGGCTCAAAGGGGAATGTAACGTCAACTATATAGCATATGTGGTGCAATTTGTCTACAACCGCTGGGTCTAGTCTGTTATGCACCTGATCTGTTTAGATTGGGAAATCCGAGAGGATTTTGCTTGTTTCCGACTCCGCCACTCTCTGAGGTTTGTTTTCATACCACGCCTTGCGTCTCTCTAGTACCCACTTTTCGCACAGTTTCCAATGTAGCACTTTCGCTACCTGATTGTGCCGCCACAACTTGTGGTTTTGGGCAAGTCTAGGGCATTCTTTCGTGGTACGAGCAATGGCTTCATCCACTTTGTTGCAGATGCGTCACGGCGGAAACACTTGCTCTTTCCTCAAGGTGACCCTCCAGTTCGTGGCCAGAGCTTGGTCCTGCGCTGCCAGTATATTGCTTTCGGTCACTTTCCTAGCGATCCATTCATCAGTCAATCCCACCTATTTTTCCAGCAACTTCTGCTGTGGCTACGTGAAATTGATTGCGTAGTCCCTTCTGGCGTAATTCTTCTTCATGTTCTTTTTATATCTCTTCGTTTGTTTTCCATTTTTTCTCTGCTCTCAATACTCGTTCCTAATTATCACTAGCAAGGTTTCCTTATTTTGGTCTAGGTATGTCATCAAGCTCTCGAGATCGATACGCTCGCAATCTTCGCACTTACTAGTCCTTCTTCCATCTGTTCTCTCGATGTATAGACGATCAGTGTCTGCACGAAGATGATGGGTTCCATGCACCGCTAGGAACTTTCTTGACTGCCTGTCCTTTAGCTCCTATCATCGTCATTATTATTATTTTTATTATTATTATTATTATTATTATTATTATTATTATTATTATTATTATTATTATTATTATTTGTAACGAATAAAAAGTTTAGAAAGGTATAACAATGCACTATAGAACAAACAATGGACTATATACCTGTTGTAACTTGGTTATTTATAATCCTATAATATTTCGGAATACAATTCCTTCTTCAGATATTCTTAGATGGAGTCTCTGCTATAAACTGTATTCCAGCGGTTTTCTTTTTTTCGGAAGCGTCTCAATAGTGGTCTCACGAAGCTTCTTCCGAAATTCCTCATGAGAAGTGCGTGAGGTCGGCTGTTTCAATCTCATGTGTGTTGTGTTGGTACACCTGTGGCGCTGCTTCTAAGTTATGTGTTATACGTGCAGCTTCTCTTTTTTTTTGCCCTTCTTTTTTTTTTGTTGTAAACAATATATGAGCATGTTATTAAGAATTAACCTACACACATCCAGATGTAGCTAAATAATATATTGATTACCAACTTCCATCCTGTTGTTAATTTGGGGTTCTGGTCTCTGTATGAGTAAAGCTTCCTTGATTTTTAAATTACCCAAATTTCTTTCATTGGCCTCAATTGTGACTGTTATGCTTTTATCAATGTTCCGGCATCTGTCTAGTTGTTTTCTGAAGGAGGAGGCTCTCGTGTTCAGATGTTCTTTGATGCGGAGGTGTAACGGTCTTGTTGTGCTACCCACATAGAACTTGTTGCATTTGTTACATTGTATTTTATACACAACGTTTACCCGTTGGCATAAATCTGTGTCACGAATGGGACAATTTGTTAATGTGCATTGATTGTTGTCTCTTATTCGTTTCTTTGCGAGAGGGGCCGGAGTGGGCTAGTTTCTCTTCGTATGGCTCTTCCGATGGCTGTAGTTATCCTCTCGCTAAAATTATCCAAGTTACAACAGGTATATAATCCATTTTTTGTTCTATAGTGCATTGTTATACCTTTCTAAACTTTTTATTCTTTACAAACAATACACAATGCTTCAAGCGAACTACAATACTCTATTATTATTATTATTATTATTATTATTATTATTATTATTATTATTATTATTATTATAAAAGGTGTCTAGCTGGCAGAAAATTTAGCACGGCGGGTAAAATACTTAGCAGAATATCGTTTGTTGCTACCTTTGGATTTCAAGTTCCGCCGAAGTCGACTTTGCCTTTCATCCTTTCGGAGTCGATAAATTAAATACCAGTTGAGTACTGGGCTCGATGTAATCGACTACCCTTCCCCCAAATGTGAGGCCTTGTGCCTATAGTATAAAGGATCATTATTATTATTGCTGGTATATCGACACGTGCTCGCACATCGCTGCGCAGATTTTGCTACTGTTCATATTGTTATACATTTGTATACACTGTACATTAGTTATTGTTACATAGTTAGGGAACTAGTTAATTTCTTCCCATTTGTAGCCCTTGGGGGCTATTTTGGTATTTGCTTGTGCTATGACGCCCATCATTTTTTTTCTAAAATCAAAGATGGCGAGAGAAGACCCTTCGTCCACAGCGGGTTATCGGCAAGATAGAACAGTCATGTTCCACAAGACAGCGACTGCCGTAGCATAAGTATCAACATCAACAACCACAAGTAGTATAGCGCGCGTGAAACGTATGAAAATTAATTCCCCTTGCTTCTTTCCTCCCCTTTAACAAAAGAAAATTACAAACACCAACATCGCAAGAGAAAACACTACCACCTCTACCACCACCACCGGTGCTAGAGTTCAGGAATGCTAAATGTATGCTGGAGAAATGTGACAGAAATGTGGAGCTAAATCAGGGGTGGAGAAACTTTTTAGTGCGGCAGAAAAAAATTTTCAAAGAATGAGGTACGTGCATACGAATATTGTATAAATTTTATAATTGAAAAATTCATTATATTTTGTACATATAAGTTATACCAGCCAGCAGACGCAATAAAATGTGCTCGCAGCTTTCCCCACCTCTGCGCTAAATATTCCTAGGACTGTCCAGCATGAAGTCAGTTTGCGGACAGTCCTATGTAAAATAATTAGAGTGAGAAGCAGAAAAGTTGAACAGGCGTCACAGCAACAAATAGAGAAATGCCTAAGACCGTTGTGGAAGAGCAAAACCAATGTGACCAGGAGTAAGAGGTATGGAACTGTCGAGTTGAGGTTCGCCTCAGAGGAGGAAGCAAAGAAACACTCGACAGCTACGCTGATGAGTGAAGAAATTATTTTTATACCTACCTACCTACCAACCTGAGGCGTAGAGAATACAGAATCGGAAAACTCAATATTCCACCAGAAATTAACATCTGCTGATTAGTAGCTGCAATTCTTCTAGACATACAGAAGGAAACCAAAATTCTGGAAATCCATAAGATTCACAAGCAGACCTGGTTAGGTCAAGGGATGCAGCTGCTAATATAAACTGACCAGCAAAGTGTGGAAAGTGTCGCGGGTGATATAAGCCAACCGGATACGTCAAAACTACACGTAGCTGTCGAGAGCAGAAAGCCAACCTGTCACCTGTGTGGGAGCACAAACCATCTAAAGGCTTTCTGCCTATAACAAAATAGAGTGGAGAGACCCTCGCTCTTACCAACAACAACACCACCAACACAACAACAACAACAACAACAACAACGACAGAAGCTGGTATCTGCAGCTAGGAAAACAACATTAACTGTAGTAGGAGCATCTGTTATCATAGGAGCATCGACAGCAGTAACAGCAACAAATCCAAGAACAATAGTGGGAACAACAGCAGAGAAACAACCGACATCGACAGTAGTAAAACAACGGCATCAGGATCCTCCAAAACAACAACACGAAATTTATCAACAGAAAAACCACAAAAAGCTCCGCAAGACGTGTTAGGAGCAATCAGGAAACCCCCAAATAACAACTGCAACAATTTCAATAATGAATTAAGAACTTTCGCAAGACTCCCCCTCCCTTTTTCAGACCACGAAAATAAAGGGGATGAGGAGGAACAAAATTGGCAAATAGTAGCCCCACCCACTAACGGAAAGAAAAAAGACACAAAAACGCAGCTACCAGAACAGAGAAGACTAGTAGGTGTGAACTCATGGAGGTGGATAGCAGTAGTAGCAACAATAACACACCACCCCCAACAACAGTTCCACTGACACAGACGAGAGTAATATCGCCATCACGTCGCCTATCTTTAGGTTCTGAGTTCAAATTCCGCTGGGGTCAACTTTGCCTTTTATCCTTTCGGGGTCGATAAATTAAGTACCAGTTGTGTACTGAGGTCGAACTAATCGACTGGCCCCATCCCCCAAAATTTCGTACCTAGAGTAGAAAAGAACATCACCATTAATCTAAACCCCATCAAACAAACAAAAACCAGAAATTATAAACTTGACTGCCGTAAACACAGAAAACAAGACACATTCAATATTACATAGATATTGACCATAGCATTCTTGTTGGACCAAGAGTCAACGCTAACATATCACAGCACATACAAATAATCGAAACAACAGAGACCCCTTCCAACACTTTAAAAAATAACTATCCTGACTTTGTAGGGGATTTTCAAAGACGTGTAAGAAAAGACTTTACAACGACTTGCTGGGAAAAACACCCACATCCAGTGAGAGGGACAGGGAATTCTCGCCACAACTTCCCAACAAAACCTCTCTTCCTTATTCACTCAGTGTTTAACATGATCGTACTTAGGATAGGCAGTATAAATCCTGGTGGCCTGAAGTCACCCTAGAAGCAGGGACACATGCTCAATGACCCCAGCTAGCTACATAGCCGTCGGCGAAACCAGGATTTCTGACTCACGCAAATTCGCCCCCATTTTGAGATTTACACATCTGTTAGTCGGAGTGGTAATGCTGCTCAGGTAAGAACTGCATCTGAAGGTACAGAAAATTTTCCTGGAAGCGGAAGGTAAATTGGTGGTCCTTGACCCGAGGACTAGCGAAGGTAGTGCTTTTAGACTGCTTTCAACACACTTGCACATTTGACGTCTGTCCAACACCACCACCGCCTTTAATGCCACGAGAAAAAAATGTACCTTGTAAACCTGCGAATTCAGCGTTAGCGGCCTCGCTGCGAGACACCTCGTATGTGTACGCGCGCGCGCATGTGTGTTCATGTGTGTGTGTTTGCTCGCGCGTGTGTGTATACTAGTACGTGACCTGGTGTCTTATGAACGGCACATGTAATATGTTGCTTCAGCAAAATATAGATATATACTCAGGAAATGCATACATAGAAGTTACGTAAACAATACTTACATAAAAGAAACTTTAAGCAGAAGTTGCATTTTCATTTTTACTTCTTTTCAAATCCCTCTATTCATCATGATATACGTTCTCGAAATAGGAAAGTTTGACCATACAATAATCTCTGTAAAGGCACAGGTGAATCTGTGATATTTTGATGTAGTAAGTTGACATTGATCAGAGAAAAACGTTTTATGTATAAAGAATCGAATCTCTCTATAACTGACCGTATTTGAATGCAGCCATAAAGAGATAAATAGCATACTTTGGCAAGCTTCGTGCTTGAAATTTTGTTTATTGACATAGCAAATTTCAGGACTGACAGAGAATTGGCATGTTCTAAAGTGAACGATGAATATGTATTGGATGCCTGAAGGTTTATACTGGGAATCAACGAAGTACAACCTGCGACAAAACTAGTAAATGTATTTGCTTTTACGAAAGTGACAATAGTATATTTCTTGAAAATTGCGCAAGCAATTAATCTTTCAAATATATTTCCGAAATGATGTTAGGTTGTTCCGAAAATAATGGCCGATTTCAGAAACATAATTTTATTTTGGCAAAATTAACAATGGATATGTTTTGATTAGTCAAAGTATGAAACGTGAACATCTATGCATCTCTGCCACCAATCAACGAGATTATTTGTCCCTCGTTGATGAAAATTTATTGGCTTTGATGCTAAGAAATCTTTAAAAGCTGATTCCACCTCTAGTTTGGACCTGAACGTTTTATCACTTAAAAACGTGTTTAAATGCTTTAAAAAATGGTAGTCGCTGTAATGCTTTGAGTGGCTTCCAGAAAGCTGTAATGGACAACACCAAGCGCAGACCACCAGACAGTCACCATGATCTTTTGCTGATGCAACTTAGGCTTTGGTAAATGTTTGGGGGACTCATTATGATCAAGCCATTGACCTGATCGTTTACGGTTATCATAAGGGATCCACTTCTCTTCACAAGTGACTATTCGGTGAAGCAAAGGATTATTGGTATTTTGCAGAAAGACCATCGAGCACACGTCAAAACGCCGAACGTTGTGATTTTCACTGAACTCATGCGGTACTCATTTATCGAGCTTTTTCACCTTACCAATTTTCTTCAGATTGCGTGAGACCGTTACAATACAGATACCAAGTGCCTGAGACATTTCTCTAACACTTTGACGTGAGTTTTGTTCAACTATTGCTTTCAATTGTCCATTGTCAAGACTGCATGACCGTCCTCTACCGTCTTCATCTTCAAGGCTTTCATCATCACTACGAAATTTCTGAAACTTCGTTTGTATTGTGCGATCACTTGCACTATTGATATCGGCAACAGTGTGGGAGGTGTGTCCGAGCTTGTACTCATGCAAGAAAAGTAAGCGAAGGCCCGTTTTTGTTATGTTCATAATTAAGGGCGCCTATGCTTCAAGAATGTTTTCTGTCTGTAATAAGTAGAAAATTATTAAAGAGCATAGATCAATTATTAAGTATGTGGAAATTCACCTAAAATATAATCAAAATACTATAACAAAATTGCGTTTCAAACATCACACGTAGAGTGGCCATTATTTTCGGAACAACCTAATAGAAAGGAAGGACCTAATGTGAACAGATTTTTGTTTTGGGGAGAAGGAGAAAAAGGAAAGGAGAGAGAACGAGAATGAGAAAAAAAAATAAAAGGAAAAATCAGATAGAAAGGAAAGAACGAGACGAGAACAGAATCAAAGAAATGGAGAGAAAGAAAGAAGTATAAGAAGGGAAAGAGAGAAAAAGTGATAATCAAACTAGACAGACACAGATACCCCTATAGATATATTGTTAGCTAGATACATGACGTTTTTTTTATATATATTAAGAAATATAACTTTAAAAACTAAACAAAATTAGCGAAAACGAATATTTCAAATCTTCTTAAGAAAAATCTATTCATATTTCTGTGTACTTTTGGAAAGAAGTTCTTTAAAAAATAAGATTTCTTTTTTTTTTAATTTCATCAATGTTGGCTTAATAAAAGTTTTAACGATGGTATTGGGGAATAAAAACAGTTTGGTAAGAATGATATTGATAGAATCATAGTAAATAATGTTGTCACATACGCATGTATATGCATGTGTGAGTATATGCGTGTATCTATAAAAATACAGACAAATAGATGGGGAGGCAAGGTGAAAAAGACAGACGGAAGTTGTGACCCGAAGCAGAATTTATGTGGCACATAGACGGATATTACAACCAATATTATATGAATACACCCACACAAACGTGTGTGTGCGTGCGTGTGTGTGTGTGCGTGCATGTGTGTGTGTGTGTGCGTCTGTGTGTGTGTTTGTGTGTGTGTGTGTTTGTGATTTTCACATAGAATGTTGGTGCAAATTTTCAGAACTTGGTTAGTTATCGATATCTGTACCATTTTAATCTAACTGTCTACAAGTTAATCATTCAAACACAGGTATACAAAATTTATATATACAAATTTGTGTATACAGTTGATTTC
Source organism: Octopus bimaculoides (assembly GCF_001194135.2). Taxonomy (NCBI): domain Eukaryota; kingdom Metazoa; phylum Mollusca; class Cephalopoda; order Octopoda; family Octopodidae; genus Octopus; species Octopus bimaculoides. The sequence goes on from NC_068992.1 coordinate 26,672,854, forward strand.
CTGGCAAAACGAAATCGTTTATTCAAAGCATATCCGTTGGTATTTATATTTTCGGTCCATCGTATGCATACACACACATACACACACACACACAAGCACACACATATAGAGAAAGATACTTTCAACTCTGATTATAAAAATAAAAACAAAAAAGTTAACATTAAACTCATCTATAGTTTATTAATTCGCAATGAAGGTATTGGCGAAATATTTTGCGAAGGAATTGTACGCATATCAATATAATAACGCCATTTTACGGGTATTCAATGTTCGACGTATGCACACCTGCTGGTTACGTAATGTTTCCAGTCGCAACAGTGTTTTATAACTGCTCATTTTCTCAACTATTTCCGTCGAATTATCCGATATGATCTTAGCACATTTTTATATATTATTTCTTTCTAAGTTTGGCATAAGGCCAGTAGTTTTCGGAAGAGTGGATTATTTGATCTCATCTAATCCAGCCCTGATCTTGTAGTTCTTCTACCAACCACGAAAGGATGAAAGACAAAGTGGATCTACATGCTATTTGAACTCCAATTTCGAGAGATAGTAATAAACATTTGAAACATTAATCGCGCATTCAATGAATCTGTAACCAATTTACAACAAAAAAAATACAATTATGGTCTTAAAAGTCATTTGGAAAGTATTAAATAAAAAAGGAACATAACTGAATCTTTCTATCAGAGAAGTTCATCGATAAGGAATTGTTGTATTCGATGAGCTTCCATAAAGTGTAAAGTATTATCAGCTTATATATTTTATACACAAAATTAAAAGAAACAAACACCTTGTAAACCTTTGAAAATGAAGATAAAAAAAATATTCCAAAATCAATTGTAGTGGATTTTGGTAATATATGAAATGTGCCTAAAAAATAGCGACTCTTTGCGTCCTCTATTAAGACTATAATGACATCTTTTCCTCTAAACACAAGGACATGCTCATGACTTTCTTATGAGTAGAAATTAAACTATGTAGAGAATTGTTATAACTATATTTTGAGACGGTAAGTTATTTGTACACATTTCAAGTTTACTGATAAAGAGAGTCATTAGTTAAACAAGTTAACATTTCTTTCAAATTATCTACTAACGATACGTTGTTATATAATCCACTTATGAAACACCGCAAGTGTTGATGAATGGAAAACATATTTCGCTTTTTATATTCTTATTTATGTATAGAATACTTTCTGAATATTGTTCATCTAATAAACGACGGTAATTGTAAAGAATAAGGTCTCCATTGCTGATGATTTGTTGTTTTACGTGTTTTAACGGAGTTATGTATAAAATATTTATAACAGATACCCTATATTGATTATGAACATATAAAATTTAAAAGGGTGTCAATTTGTTTTGTTATAAAATGTAAACAAAGTATGTGTTCAGGTGTAGAAGAAGGTATGAATTGGATAATTAAATAAATGAAATAAATCAATATAAGACATATAAATTAATAGAAATAAATTAACAAGGTAAAGTGAAAGCTTATATTGAATTAGATATCATTTACAAACAAAAAATAATAATCTGAACAGTATTTAGTTTACAATAATGTTTTTTGTTTTCTAGAAACAGTTTATATAAATTTCGGAAGACAGAGACTGAAGTATCTATATCGGTGTAAACAGAAATAATTAACTTGAAAATATTTATTAAATAAACAAAAGGGGTATGCGAATTAATTATAGGTATCTGTTATATTTAACAATGACAAATGAATACATTTTAACTAGTGAATTACAATTACCACTGAGAGTCTGTTTGTGATAAAACATTTTTAATACTGTTCGCAATGTCTCGTATACGTCAAATCCTCTTACATAGAAAACGAGATAATATTTAAGTGAATTAAATAATTAAGAAGTTAGTTTATTAAAATATATTTTGGTAGACATCTTTAGATCTTCTCGTAATACAGATTTGAAAAAGCGAATTTAGAATTAATGAATATAATGATCAAAATACAAATACGGTGTTGTTGAATTATAATGAATAGTGTTTGCTCATTGTAATTTCTTTAGGATATGAACAAAATATAATGCATACGCACATGCATATGAGACATTCACTCACATTCAATCACACGTGAGTAAGCGTGTACGCGTGTGTCCATGTGAATGCGTATGTTTGCATGCATGCATGTGTATGTGCCTGTGTGTGTACTTGTGTATGTGTGTGTGTGCGTGTGTGAGTGCGTGCGTACGTGCGTGCTTGTATGTTTCATACCGGTCTCTAGAAATGAAATGAGACTTTTGGTTAGTCATATCGGATATATTTCTCTGAGGTGCACGAAAGACAAATTTCAAAGCCGGTTATACATCATGGTACACAGTCTATTCTTTTAAATTTAATCTTACGTTGTTTCCATTTAACGGTGACATGTATTTAAAGATGTGTGCTATTTACGATCTAAGCACCTCAGAAAATAGTATCCGTTCAAAAAAGCCAAATGTTTTCGTTGAGGGAACACAAAACTGAGATAACAAAGACGTTCACGAAACGAGAAAAAATAAATAGTTTGTCGTAAGAGAAAAAAAGGTTCTACAATGAACAGAAGATTCATCAAGGTGAGCATCGAAACCAGTAGCGCAAAAACACAATTAGACACGGGTAGTGACATCACTATCATAAATGAAGAAACATGGCGACAAAACGGAAACCGAAAATATTTTAAATCAAATAAATTAGCATATGGTGTTACAGGAAAGAAATTATATTTCATCGACGAATGTATTTGCAATGTAAATTTTCAAGGTGAAACGAAAAGGACAATCATTTATGTGTTTTAAAAAATCACTAAGTCTATTTCGCACATTAGTGTTCCCTATTTTCAGGATGGACTTTTCATTACATTTCAGATATTAGATTAAGTGGTTTACAATCTTTTCCGTCAACTGAAAAGAATGAATATTTTTCCCTATATAAATTTACATGCAATCATTCCACAAACGATGTTCTTTCATATTTACTTTCTCGTATTACAAGTGAGTGTATGTATGCATGTATGTAGCAAGGCGTGCGTTTCTCTAAGACAGAGAAAGCTATTATCTCTAGGTCAATATATTCAAGAACTTTCTCTGACAGTGCTTTTCATTCTTTTATCTATTTCCTATTAAATGTTAAGGTTGTAATTATTAGCGGTTGTATTTAATTGATTAAATTTCGGTATAGCAAATAATAGAGGTTGAATTTGCATTTCTCTCCTTTTAACCAAATATATTCCTACATACACTACAACTACTCGTTCAACTAAATATATTGTATTGTATAAAACACAACTTATATACAAACACACATCCACAATTTAAAATTGCTACCGATTCTGCATAAAAGCTTTGATTAGTTTTAACTACATTAAAAGATCTGTGTTCGATATGAGATCAATAACACAGGACGTAATACCCTATAAGGATATTGATTTTAACTTGAAATGTCTTCCCATTCACCTAAAACCATTCCTTATAAAATTAGAATCGGTTATTTCAGTAATAGTGTGTTTACATTAATTTTATAAAAGTTTGTTTTTTTTAAGATATATTTTTTCAATCTGAGCGTTACTTTTTTTTTATATTTTTCAGTTGGTACCTCGGAAAAAAAAGTAAGCGAAATGCTGTGAGGTGAAAAAAGTTTTTCATTCGCTATATTGATCTTCTGTAATTAGTAAACTCCTTTCCCCTGGATATATCCACCAAACCTACGCTGATATACATGCAAATACTGTACCTTGTACCCATATACATCCATACATATGTGCGTTTGTGTGCATGTGTGTAAATATATATATATGTACGTATATACATACACATGCATATTTATAGGTACGCACACATATATAGATGCATAAGTCTATGTGTTTGTGTATATATTATTTTTGCTTAATGTCGATACATATGTATGTATATATATATATATATATATATATATATATATATATATATATATATATATGTGTGTGTGTGTGTGTGTGTGTGTGTGTGTGTGTGTGTGTGTGTGTATGATTTATGTTGGTGAGTATGCTTGTATATATGTATTATATAATAAACAAAGTTATATAGTCGACGGATTGAATTACGCAATCATAGTATTAGTTAATCAAAAATGTGAGGTAATTAACGGCGTAAAATTTGTTAACAATGTTGAGAAACATTCTCTATCTTGTTGAACAGCAAATTAGTTCATTCAATACACGCCACTAATTTCATATATCGTTATTATTATTATCATTATTATTATTATTATTATTATTATTATTATTATTATTATTATTATTATTACAACATCATAATTATCATCATCATCATCATCATCATCATCATCACATCATCATCATCATCATCATCAACATCATTATCATCATTTTGACTATTACATGCTCTCTTAGTTATCAGGAATATTGGCTTGCTGTTTGATAATAATAAGTCTCTTCAAATCTCAAAAGTCTTTGTTAGGATTCCTGCTGAATACAGGATTACAATTTGTTGCTGATCTCAATTTGAAAACTTTTCAATCTTCTTTGGTAGCAGTTTGTGTGCTGTGCCAAGCACACCAATAACCACGGGAATAACTGTCGGCTTAACCCTCAACAACTTTTTCATCACTCTAACTAGGTTATAGTTATTTCCATTTTACTTCCCAGAGCTCTCGATTCTACTTGGCCCGGTGAATTCCGTAAGAGCGGACATCAATTCGTTGCCAAACTTCTCACAAGTCTATTTCCCCGATATTCAAAGTACCAACGTCAAACTACGAACTGTCCCCAGCAGAACCGTTTTCTGAGCGTGTTCTACCCTCATGTCAATCCCAGTTACCCCAACGCATTTTTCAAAATTAGCTGTTAGTGTTTCCACACCCCTACAAGTACTGGGATATAAGTGACGTCATTTCGTCAATGACGCCATTTTGTCATTGCCTACGTTAGTGCAATTTCGTCTTTAGTAGCTAGTACTTTTATCAGCTTTTTGTCACTCACATCTGTATCCCCAGGTATGGCAATATCTATGATATCCAGTACAACAATGTCTGGTCTGTAAACATCAAACACTGAGCGATGCTATATTATAAAATCCCACGGGATCTTAAACTCATTATTCTTAGTGACACCTTCTAGGTTACGCTAGTACCATTTGTCCTTCTAGATTGCACTTCTCACATAATTCTCCACTGAACCAACATAGGTACGTTTCCATACTTCCTTTTGTATTCCTTTTGGGTCTGTTTGCTGCACTAACCCACAATATGTGAGGTTCTTTTGTTTTTGCTGCTACACTACCTACAAATGGACAATTCACAACTCTTATCTGTTTATTCCTGAGAGCTGCATACCAATGCCTCAGTACGTCCTTTCAAATCACTTTTACCTAATCACATTCAATTGTTAGTCTTGTTTTTTCCTTCCATTTCTCTGAGGTATTGCCCATGCATCGTTTCCATTTTACAGTTGTTTAATCTTTGTTCTCCGTAGAGATTCTTAAATGTTTTTGGATGAGTCGCATTTTCACTAGGGATCTTGTTGCTATTTCTAACAGCGACAAATCCGCTGTTCGACGTACCATCCTAGACCATTTCCTTCATTGAAAACACAGATCTAGCAGCCTACGTGACCTCTTCCTCCCTTGTGTCTAGCCACATACTGTCTATCGATATCGCTTTTAGGGGTGCAGTTATTTGTTCATTGTCATGACGTTCCTGGTTTTCTATCCATTTTCTCAATTCCATTCTTTGTCCGCCTAAAAACACCCGTAGAATCATTAATGAGCGGGCAAAATGTTTTGGCAGTGTTTTATTTGGCTTTACATTCTAAGTCCAAATAATCCCCGGTTCGATAAAATAAGTGTCTGGGATGGATAGTACTAGGATAGACGGTATTGTTTACCACCTCCTCAAAAATGTAGGTATTATTATTATTATTATTGTTGTTGTTGTTGTTGTTGTTGTTGCTGTTGTTGTTGTTGTTGTTGTTGTTGTTGTTGTTGTTGTCGCTGTCGTTGTCGTAGTCGTTGTTATTTTATTTAACTTCTCTAAGCGCTCAGTCTTACTTCATCAGTTTAATTCAATGTGAGCTCACAGAAACCTGTTGTCAAAGATTTCACAATGTTTCTCGAGGTCTTTTTCTACTGAATTTCTTTAGCCCGTACCCTGAACTAAATCTTGAACTAATTCGGTATTGTTCCTAAAAGTTTACTCATTAATGCACTAGTTAATTTTAAATTTAGCTTTTCAGAAATTAAACCATGAGCGTTGTAATCATCATTGAAACATATTGTTGAATCGACACTATATCGTTATGCTTTGACCACAATACAACATTCCATGGCAAATAGTAACGCCTTGCTTATCCAATCGTAAATGAAAGAGAGAGTTATATAAAATTATTCATCAACCAGTTGCCTTTTCCTTTGTTTCATAATCAAGTAGTATAATTGCAAGCTTCTACTTCGAACCACCGAAAAAGAAGCTGATTGAATGGCCTTTATAAATTTCAATTCAGATAATGCTCTACAACTAAATTAAAATTCACGAATATTCTATCAAAGAACCTACCAAAATAAAGAGAACGACAAGTTAGTTGTCTTCTGTATATCGATTACATACCTAAATGTTCTTTATAGACACAGACGGGTAACATTTATCCTTAATTAAACGTGTATATTCTGCTGGCACAAACTATATTGTGGTAGATACTATTGGTACAAAATGCACTCATCTTTATCTAGATTGCAGGGACATAAGTCCCCGTCATCTGTAACACCGGGACCACCACGTTACGTGATTTCGACCTTCCTTGGTCTAATCAATGATGGATGCTCGACCGTTAGAGACATCTGTAAATCACCACCTCGCCAGCGATATATAGATATACAGTGCTACATCAGCCGCTGGAGTACCGATTAGCAACTGAGCTTGTTGAAAATATACATTTGAGACAGAGGCAGTATAAATGCTGAGAGGTAATATGTATCTCCTCTTAAACGTGGATCCTCGGTTAGAACAAATTATATTAGGGTAGCTACCACGAGAGAAACTCCCATATTGGTATTTGGCACAAAATGCACTATTGTTTATATCGCTAGTGGGGAAATAAATCATCGCCATCTCCAGTCCGAGACCACCAGATCACGCGATTTCGACCTTCTTTTATTGACACATGTGAAGTAAAGATGGCGTGTATATTGACGGAATGTCTTTGTCTGTAGATCTCCTCAGCACGACTGAACTGTTGTTAAGCAACAGCATTGATCCCAACTTTACACTGATACATCTGACACATTCTAGTGAAGCCCTGGCTACATTCCAAGGATTGTTTTAGAAAACATGAAGCCAATTGAAGATGAAGCACTATTAGGTCAGGTTTATTTGTTACCAGTGAAATAAGATGAACGCGTAATAAATATCACCGCTATATATATACATACATAAACATATAATTGTATACATATGTGTGTGCGTATGTGTATGCGTCTATGATAGTATTTTTATGTGTGATATATGATATATGATAACCGATATTATCACTGCACTTGAATTGATTTACTGGGAGTTGGTGCTGTTTTCGGTAAGATGAACGGTTCCTTAATGTCTATATAACACCAAAATATATCCCTGGCTCCTCAGTATATTGTGATAAATAAATAATTCGTATTTCTAAAACTCATTTACGGTACAAGTAGAATGTTTTGTCTTCTTTTGTCTTTATTTTGGTCTATCCATATTGATATATATATATATATGTGTGTGTGTCCTGTATATATATATATATATATATATATATATATATATATATAT
>NC_068992.1:26681561-26682212 GCF_001194135.2 Octopus bimaculoides
ATATATATATATATATCCATATATATATACAATTATATATATATCATATATATGTTTGTGTGTATGTATGTTTGTATGTGTGTATTTGTATTTCTGTGTCTCTGTGTGTATATTATAACGTATTAAATAACAGCAATCGTCGTACGTTAATTATCTACGCATTTACGTTTGTACATGTGTATGATAAATCAATAACTTTTGTTAAGATTAATGCCAGGAATCCGCGAAAATTCAAACGTACGTCAGTATCTCAATTGCTACAGATATTTCATACATCAAAATCCACACATGAAAAGGAAAGCAAAGAAATTAATGATCGCGTTAACAATATAAGTTTCCAAGTTTTAACACTTCAATGGAATAAATGAGTTAATATGAAACTAATGATACATATTCTGAATGAAACTACGCAATGATGGGCATTTAAATAGTTTCAATGTTCAGTGCAGTTATATTAAGGAACATAACATCAGCGTGTATAACATACACAGCAAGTCGATTGCGTGTCTATGTTTGTCTACACACGCACAAACATACACACACACAAACACACAGGTACCCATATATGCATATATATATATATATATATATATACATAATATTACAGGCATACATACGCATACGCACACACACACGTGTGTGTGTGTGTGT
>NC_068992.1:26683056-26705303 GCF_001194135.2 Octopus bimaculoides
TTCTCACCAAATCTGACATAACAGGCCTTCTTTCTAAAGATGATAGTATGCACATATGTTTCTTGTGACTCAATTGCCTTCATGAGAATGACAACTGTCCAACCTCATCTCTTGTAGGCAAAAGCCATATGTGTGTGTGTGTGTGTGTGTGTGTGTGTGTGTGTGTGTGTGTGTATGCTTGCGCGCGTGTGTGTGTGTGTGTGAGTGTGTGTGTGTAATAATATATTGTTCACAGGTTTGTTTTCCTTCCACAATCAACGGAAGACATTACGGCTAATGATTTCTCCCGTCATATGAAATATATCAGTATTTTCTAACCGAATTCACATTTATCAACGTCCTTTCTTCATTAAAATGTTTACTATACCGCAATAATGCTTTTCCAAACTATATTCTAATGATTGTATAATGTTTCTCTATCGTAAGTGCTGAACATAATTAACACCATTTCTATATTTAAGAGATGAGGAATTATGTATATTATTTACATTATTTAGATTTGACGGATATTTAACCACAAACAAGATGAGAACAAATATCCATCGAAAGTAAATAGTGTAAATAATGCATAATTAACACCAATTGCATTTTGTATAAAAATATTTTTCATTAGTATAATTTTTCTCTCAAAAATGAATTACACCAATTTTTCCTTCTCTTTCTGCATAATTATTTCTCGCCATTCAAACTCAATTGCATCTGGACAATAGATGGAACACTTTATAGTTTATAATTTTGTCTGTCCCTTCTGAATTCGACGCCCATTATATCCAACTAAATATATCACTGTACCACAAATAAATTGCAACGTCCTTCAGTAAATAGTTCTGAAAGTGAGATATTATTTAGATCTCATTATTTAAACCTAATTATTTCCACACACATACTGGTTTCAAATGTTGGCACAAGGCCAGCGATTGTGAGGAAGGGGGTAAGTTGATTACATTGACTCCAGTATGTAGGTGGTACTTATTTCAACGATATATATACATATATATATATATATACATACATTCACGACGGGCTTCTTTCAGTTTCCGTCTACCAAATCTACTCACAAGGCTTTGGTTGGCCCGAAGCTATAATAGAAGACACTTGCTCAAGGTTCCACGTGGCGGGACTGAACCCGGAAGCATGTGGTTGGTAAGAAAGCTACATAACACAGAGCCACTCCTGCGTCTATATATATATATATATATATATATATATATATATATATTGATGAGGACACATTTTGGCGCTTAAGATTCCAAATCAAATCTTTCGATCTCTTTGAACAGCAACAGATGCAAGTATCTTATACTGCTTATGGTATATCCTACAGGTCACAAATAGATATGAAAACTTGACATAGCATAACATGCATAGTATAGTATAACTTTTATTGATTACCAAAAAATGTGTTCAATTATGAAGTAATAGGATCAGTGGCAACAGACTTATCAAAAGAGAGTGTAGAACCAGCCTGGATTTATGGCTTAAAGTATATTTAACCGTATATGTTATATTTCTTCATAATAATAATAAAAAGAATTATTATTTTAAAACAAATAGAATAAAAAGAGAAAAGGCGTAATAAATGTAAAATCTATTTTACCTAAATTCTTCAGAGATTACTTGGAAGTGTTTGGAAATCTACACGTGAAGGAAGGGGCGAAGGGTATTAGGAACTTCCCCGAAAAACTTGTCATTCAATTAACATTTAAGCAAGAGAACGGAAACATGCTGAATTAAGTTTCTACGAGACTACTTTTTAATGCAGTTTCATGCAATTTGTTCCGACAAGACGCCTTGTGATATTAACTTACTCTTCTACATTTGTATTTCTATAACGTAGCAGCCGTTTCGGAGTGGACAAAATAAGTACCAATTGATTCAATCGACTTATCCACTCATCCCAAATTGTTGGCCCTGTGGCAAAATTTTAAACCAATAGTAGGAACCACATAGGCAGCGAGCTAGCAGAATCATTAGCACGCGATGCAAAATGCTTCGCGGCATTTCGTCCGTCTTTACATTCTGAGTTCAAATTCAGCTGATGTCTACTTTGCCTTCTATTCTTTCAGAATCTTTAGAACATGTTCCAGTTGAGTACTCTGGTGGATGTAATCAACATACCCCCTACCCTGAAATGTCTGGCCTTGTGTCAAATATTTGGGCCTACACCGCACATTTTTATACTCAATTTAGTTCACTTATACTATCTTACCCTGCACTCTTTAAAAAACAATGAATCGAGTCCAAGGTTTATTTTTTATTGTCATTGTTTACACACAAGTCGACACTAAACTGGCAGATATACGCTCAAAACTATACTAGCTGTGGCTATTCAAAATGTTTACGACGTAGAAGGAGTTTTAGACAAGATTATTTATAGCGTTCTTCCCTTTTTACGAAACAGTAAGGCGTAAATTCAGTGAAATTCAGCTGCTGTTTCTAGCATGTCAAGTGATCACCTAGTAATTCCAATCCTTCGTTGTTTCATAAATAAATAATTTATAAATGTGAAACCAAAATTAGCCTAATTCTCGTAACTCCATTACTGGTCATTTAGCGTGATTATACACCATTTTGTTTTATGCAACCCTCTTTTTCAAACAATTTCCTTTCAGAACAGAAAATAATTGTAACTGATAATAACTGACATGATGTAATACATAGAAATTGGTATCTGATGCAACGATAACACACAATCAACTTTGAAATAATTTTATCTTTTATTGTCATCTGTGTTTGGTTTTATTTTCTTCTGTGTTTTTATTCCTCCCTGAAAGGCAACAAATGACACATTTTCCAACTTTTCTAATCATAGGTGATAAATTGATTTAGGATTTTAAACAAGATTTAAAAGAAATTCACAAGATTCTCTTTAGTTTATTTTCTATTCTTTCTGTTTTAGTTTGTTTGCATATATTATCATCTCGCAGGTTCCAATAACAGTTCTCCCGTGTGAAAATAAAAACAAACATCTATTTTAGAACAAAAATTTACATTGAAATATTTGTTACTGTTTTTCTTTATAATTGATGTTCGACTTCTGTTAATTAAATTTCTACATGATGTTACATGTTTGAATCAATTTCAATAGATAACTCAACATCTGTTATAGGATTTCGTTGCAAAAGTGAAGTGAAACCTGTTCGTCTAGGAATTAGGAACATAATACACGCCTTCCAAGGAATTCATTTCGCCAATCTATTTGTCACAGCTCAATGAAACAAAACTGGTGTGTTTATATCATTATAATCCAATAATTTTAACAATGCGATGACGTTAATAGTGTGGCCATTATATTTTTCAAGTGACGGTCTTTCAATTCAATAAATATTGATTACTTACAAAAGCAAAATACTTCAATCTGAGAGTCATACTACAGTTGTCGGATCTAAAACATTCATCAGTTCAGACACCTCTATACGCTTCTTAGTTATATCCACCGAAACATTTAAACTCATCTGTTTTATTTGAAACATATTGCAGTTTCCTAGTACAAATGCATACAAGTTGTTAGGTTGTTTGGTCACTAAAAACAGGGTGGGCCAAAAGTAAGTTTACAATTATTCAACTATCTCTTTCGTATCTTAATTATAAAAAAATAAATGAAACCATTATTCTATGCCATTTTAGTTAATTGTAAAATAGAAATTTAAATGAAATAACATGTTTTAAAAGAAATTTAAAACGCCTAGGTGAACACTGTAAACCTACTTTGGGGTCACGCTGTATACAAGAAAAGGTTGTAACAATTATTTTGTATGATAGTCTAAATGAAAATAGGGGTGGAGTGAAAATAAATTGCATTTAGAAATTGCTTAATTCGTGACTACATCAGTAAGTGCTGAGTATAACATATTTAGTAATTAGAATAATCATAGCATTGCATAAACATAGTTTTATGAGAAGTAATGACATATTCGTTGTCTACTTGTTTCGAAGTTTTTGTTTCAGAATACAAACATTAATACGAGTTGTGGTATTTATCGAGGAATGATTCCAGCTGTGTTCTAGATGATTAGATATTTTGCACAATATTAGATATTTTTCTTAGTATTAGATATCTTTCATAGTAGGACATAGTGAATTTACATATATTGGGATATAGCATACAAAAAAAAATCAAGTTAAAGATATTTACCGATATCTTCTATTCCATCACTGCTGACATATTTAAATGAAGAGTGAGTGTAGAGGTCTGGTTGTGTTTTGTCTGTATGAATGAAATAGTTTCTGGTTACAAAAACAATTTCTTTGGGAAAAAGGGTGCTTTAAAGACTGAAATTAAAGGACACGTCAGTTCCATCCTTAGGGTCGTCAGTAAAAAATTGGATGCAGTATCGATCAGGCTATATCGATTGCCTTTATACGCCACTGGTTACGATGCCACTCTAATTCTGTCAAGACTGCGCCGTTCTTTTCTATCTTGACCCAAATTGCTAAACTAGATCGTCTGCCTATCGTCATGGAGGCCTTCCAAATGGCCTTTTCCGATCTTCTCTATATCAATCGACAACTGAACGGGTCCACCTGCGACATATTCGGCTTTAGATACTCTGAGATTACATCGTTCACTCCACCCCGTTCTCAAATTGTCCCATTTTGAATATGTTCTCGTATTGATATTCCAAGCCTGGATCTTTCCATGGCCCTTGTACCGTTGCTAATCGATGTTCGATCTTCTTCGTACTAGCCCACGTCTTGCGTATAAAAGGTAGGACAGAGATATTTAAACACCGTTCTACTATTTTTATAGTGGAGAGGCAGATCCACATCGTCTAACAGTGTCGTAGGGCGCTGGGCCGTTTAAATTGCTCGGTATCTGCTTTGGCCCGGACCTCTAGGGAAACAGGAACTAGAAGGAGGTGAGGATCATGGCCGGCAGTCTCATCCAGAAATGTGCAGAGAAGAAACTTCCTCTAAATGGTTGAGTGAAGGTGGCAAATGCGTGCAATGCTTCTGTCATCTTCTGCCACATGACAGCCGTCCTTGGGAAATGATGCGAAGACATGTAGAGAGGCTGTGACATCTCCAGCGTTTCCTTAAACTAGCAGATGTGGTCGCTGTTTCTCAGACAGGATTTTTAGTAGGTTCTCCCATTCATAGAACTACGGTCTTGGATTAAGCGTAGACGGCGAAAGGGCGTTTGACAAAGGAGTATCGGCAAGCGTTCACAACCATTTGACAGTGAGGCAATGCGGTCGATGGAAGCTCCACATTGGATTGTATAGAAGATTTGTGGTGGGCAAGAGCGACATCTTTCGTAGGGAAACTCTGGGTATCGAGAGGGATCAATTAGCTGGTCTTTCCAGAGGACATTCGGACCGGAGACTATAGATAACCTCGAGAAATCCCCGACCTGATAGCGTTTCTGAGGTGTTCTGCAGATTCAAAACCGGCTTTCCATGAACGCGTTGTCAGACGGAGTCTGTTCCAGGTGTGCGCAGGATGATGAAAGTGTTCTGCATGCACTCCTCTAGTGTCCGAGTATTGCTGACTTGCAGAGATTTATCGAACAGGTGTTGACGCATGTAGGAGAGGAGAGATCCAGTTATCGGCAGAGTTCACTGCAGGCATCGTCCGTACGTCTTCTTTCGGTCGGGAAAGTAATGCAGTTTTTCTCAGTCCGGTGGCTATGGAGAAAGGGGTATTGTGGTTGACGAACTTGAAACGGTAAAAGACTGACACATTCCTCTTCCGCCACGCTCTCATCGACTTTTCAAGTTCCGTTTGTAAATGAAAGCGAGGGTTGGAAGAGAAGTTGTGCCCCTCAAGTATCTTTGTTGAACGATGAGTGAATATAGCGAGGATGGCCCATGTGAATGGGCCAACTCTGAAAATAAGCTTATAAGGCGAGGGCGTGAGTGAGAAAGCGTGAGGTGCCTGCCTCAGGTATCCTTGCCGGTCAAGATGGATGACTAGAATGCATGAATGACTAGAAAGCATGACTCTGGGTGAAAACGCACCTGTTTTTTGGTGAATCTTATTGCTAATCTTTTGTTGTTAAAAATCGTGGTGACGACAGCATCAAACCTAATAGTAACAACATGAAACTAAGTGAAACTGAAAGTACTTACACCACTACCAACTGCGACAACAATAACACCTCAGCCACAATAGTGGTGGTGACGCCAACAGTGGTTTCAAATTTTGGCACAAAAGCAGGAATTTCGAAGGAGGGACTAAAACGATTACATCGACCGCTGTGTTCAGTTGATACGTATTGTAAAGACCCTGGATGAAAAGCACAATCGACCTCAGCGTAATTTGCACTCAGAACGTAAAGACGGACGAAATACCGTTAAGCATTTTGCTCGCTGTGTTAACGATTGAGCCAGCTCGCCGTCTTCGGTGATTGCAACATTCATAACAATGATCAGAAAGCAAGGAATAGCAATATCTGACTACAACGAAAGCAACATCACCAACAGCACAACCGCGACAATCACCATGAATGAGAGGAACACAACTACTACTTTTGCGGCTATTTCAAGCATCTCAACAATTAATGTAACCCTCGAAAGTAGCGAGTACATCAATATGACGATGGCCAAATCATTGGCAAGGGCGGGCAAAAATGCTTTTCATGTATCTTTGGAAGACAAGGATGTGTGTCTAAGAAGAGCTGAACAGTTATTAAAAAGTAGCGCATTTGGATCTGTATTTGAGTCGCATCCAGAAATCAGGGAAAAGACTATCAGTTGAACAATAATTTATAGTTGTGTTTCGATTAAAACCCAGCGCATGGAAATAGCCACTCACACTTAAGTGGAGATCTGCACAAAAAAGAACTTCATTCATAGGGTTCGACATTTCCTCACTGTCGAGGTACAAACCACTGTTAGCTCTACTTCGGTCAGTATAGTCGAAATACTAGGGTAAGTTTAATCGAGTAACCTGAACACAGTAAACTGGTGGCTTTATACTTAACTATTACTGGGCAGTTGAGTATCGGACAAATGTCTTCTGATATTTATTCCGGCACACAAGTTTATAGTTCATTGCATGAATTCAAATACAGCCAGGTTACATATTGCCCATTATAATTCCAGGGTGAATAAAATTAAATAAAAATTAAATCATTAATTAAATTGAACCCAGAACGTAATGAATCCGAAGAAATACCACTAACATTATTGTCCGTTATTATAACTATTCCACCAGTATGTCGCCTTAACACATAGGCTACCTTCTCACATAGGCTACCTTCTCACATAGGCTACCTTCTCACATAGATCGATAGTGTTGTTGCCTCTGTTATAAATCAGCAAGTTTTAATGTTAATGAATTTCATGAACTCACTCACGACTCAAAATACCCGAAAATCTACATAACATACTCGAGACAACTGAAGTGGTTTGTTCTTCTTTATTTTTTATTTTTTATTTTTGTTTTCTGATCTTATAAAATTGTTTTAATAGAAATTGAAAACTCTTCTATTGTGGTAATGTTGCTCCGAAACATGCATCTGTCCAAACAGTATTTATGTTTTTCTCTCACTGCTTTGTTCAATTCACCAATGTTTGAATAGTCATACTGAATATAATACACACTATTGTATTTAGCTTTAATTTAAATGTTCATGGTAAAATATAAAATATTAAATGAAAGTAAAATGTTTCCTTTTAAGATATTTCTGAAAATCACGTCAATGATCAAAATCAGTCGCATTATTTATAGTTTTCTGATATTAGGCAATGTTAAACTGCATTACTAATATGAAACAGAGACAGCCGATATTTCTGATATTAGAAATACATTAAACGTTTTACCTTGAATACATGAATATATGATTATCTTGTTGCCATAAATGTATTTTCTTAAATGGAAATATCAGACAAGAAACAAACTACATTTTGGGAGGAAAGAATTGGTAAAACATATCGGATTCATCCCTTCTGATTTCACTTACTGATCATCAATATTTGGTCATCAATTCAAATCAACAAAAGTTCTATAACATTACAGCTATGCTAAATTAAATATTTAGATTAATATGGACAACCACTTTAGGGTATGAATGTAATGGTTGGAAGCGAGATACAATTACATTCATTTCAAATTTAGTTGCCAATCTCAGCTTGTGTACATCATCCGCAACACTCATGCGTTTTATGCAACTACAAAACTCACATTTATAAAACCCTGTGATAGTTTACAAGATAATAGGATATTCCTTGTTTATTTCGCAGCAATTATACAACAGACACAGGAGTGGCTGTGTGGTAAGTAGCTTTCTTACCAACCACATGGTCCCGAGTTCAGTCTCACTGCTTGGCACCTTGGGCAAGTGTTTTCTACTATAGCCTCGGAGAGACCAAAGCCTTGTGAGTGGATTTGGTAGACGGAAACTGGCAGAAGCCCGTCGTATATGTATATGTATATATATATATATATATATATGTTTGTGTGTCTGTTTGTCACCCAGCATCACTTGACAACCGATGCTGGTGTGTTTGCGTCCCTTAACTTAGCGGTTCGGCAAAAGAGGCCGATGGAATAAGTACTAGGGCTTACAAAGAATAAGCTCTGGGGTCGATTTGCTCGACTATTAAGGTGACGCTCCAGCATGGCCGCAGTCAAATGACTGAAACAAGTAAAAGAGTAGAAGAGTAATAAGGTAACAAAATTAGTGTGCAAAGCACTGCAGCTGCTTGCAGGTGATACAAGTTCATGCCTCGGGTTTCACTTCCATATAAAGTATTTCATTTGTGCTATTTATGCATGAAAAGTTAAAAAATATTGTTATTCTGTGAACATTCTGATAAAATTTGAAAGGAACAAATATCTGGCTACAACATTGCAGTGGAATTATATAAATGCCTAATCCGGCATCCAATTATACAATTCCATTTTTCCCAGGATACTTACGCAGATTTCTTCCTGTCACAGGTATTTCGTTCACGCTTTCTTACTCTCTTTTGGAGCCCTATCAATTGGTATGTGCAATGCCCTTCTCCTCGAACTCATTTCAAACTTGTATATTAAGTGTTCCAAGAGTATACATTTTGTCTTTCATCGCTACTAAGTGTAGAAAATAAGCACCAGTCAGGTACCGCAATTACAACAATCAGTTGACAACCGAAAATCCATTATAAATATTTGAACTATATTGAGAACATGGTACACACACACACACACACACACACACACATATATATATATATATGTGTGTGTGTGTGTGTGTGTGTGTGTGTGTGTGTGTGTGTTTTGTGTGGGTGTGGGTGTGTGTGTATATGTGTGTGTCTGTGTGTGTGTATGTGTATGTGTATGTGTGTGTATGTGTGTGTGTGTGTGTGTGTGTGTGCGTATGTTGGTCGAATCGCGCAGATTGGAAATCACAGTTAATTAACCATATATTGACTGACTTATCAACTATTTCCTTCAATTATATGATGTTGCTTTGGAAATTTAACGATAGGCTGCAATGAAAAGATTTAGATATTTGAAAGGATGTAAAGTTAATAAAATTGATTTTCTGTAAAATATTTTATTTTAACTAGAGTAATCTGTTAGGAATGTTAGGACATTCAGTATAGCACTTAAACATTGTCACAATAGAATTTCAGCCTGTTTTGGTCAATAATTTGAAATGCGCTCTAGGTTGTTTCTATGACAACAGTCTACGTGAGCTGCAATACCTAATATTGGTTGCTATTAAATCGAAACATCTCATTAAATAAGATCTATATATAAAGAAACATTATATATACAGTTAGCTGTGTAGAAATTCTTTTATGGGCAGCATGTAAAGGCGGAGTAAGAATATATGAAATATAAAGAAAACCTAATGAAAGTTTACACACAAAGACATGAGTGGATTTGAAATGAAGTCATAAGGTGGTATAGAATTTGATTTACTCCTATACATTTGCGCTCCATTTGCAAATCAGTAGAATGTTAATATACTTTTTGGAATATATTAATTTTAATTCGTGCAGTTACTAAATCTTACATTCGTAGTAGTTTAGTTATTATCCAAGGCGGCGAACTGGCAGAAACGTTAGCACGCCGGGCGAAATGTTTAGCGGTATTTCGTCTGCCGTTACATTCTGAGTTCAAATTCCGCCGAAGTCGACTTTGCATTTCATCCTTTCGGGGTCGATACATTAAGTACATTTGCGTACTGGTGTCGATCTAATCGGGTGGCCACCTCCCCAAACATTTCGAGCCTGGTGCCTAGAGTAGAAAAGAATAATTTATTTATATTATAATATTAAATGATATACTATGAATATAACATAATATTATATAACATGAACGATTATTAAAAAAAAAACATTAAAGGCCAAGAAATTGTTTCGATTTATAGACATTTTCTGATCTACATGCACAAAAACAGCTCTCATATATATAAGCCACTTCAGTGTCATGGTTTAAAGATAGACGAGCCATGACCCTGAAGTGGCTTATATATAAGGGAACTGTTATTGTGTATATATATCAGAAAACGCACATAAGTCGAAACAATTTGTTGGGCTTTCATGTTTTTTTAAATAATTATGTTATATAATATTATATTATATTATAGTCATAGTATATCATGTAATATAATAATATAAATAAATTATTGCATTGTCAATAGTATCTCTCTATTTAACTTATATATATATATATATATATATATATATATTATATATATACTATGGGCTTCTTTGAGTTTCTGTCTAACAAATCCACTCACAAGTCTTTGGTCGGCCCGAGGCTATAGTAGAAAATACTTGCCCAAGGTGCCACGCAGTGGAAGTGAAACTGGAACCATGTAGTTGGTAATTAAACTACTTACCACACAGCCATATATATATATATATATATCAAGAGAGAGAGAGAGAGAGGCAGACACATAGATAGATACATACATAATATAAACATACGTTGCATATAAATATACACACACGCAAACGCACACATATATATATATATACACATATATACATATGTACGTGTGTTGTATGTATTGTAGTTGAGTGTGTGCGTGTGCTTATAATATTTAAGACAGTGTCTAATTATATAAAAAAAGCATTTCTGTCATATGAGCTTTGTTGAGTTTTACACATTTTCAATTTACTTATATATATAATTAGTGAAAATGTTTATTTCTTTTCTACTATGAAAAATTAATGATCACTTACGTTTCAATGCCCTTTCTAAGTGCAAAAGTTACAGTGATATTCAAAATATGGTAATATTCACTCATAGCACGTGCTAGATAAAATGTTAGACTTAACGTCCGGGTATGCCATAATCACTGACATTTTCAATTTGTACATGCATTTTACAGTTATTGCTATTAGTTGGTGTTATATTTATGAATATTATTGTATCTTAAAATGTTATATTACTAATGTTCTTATTGTTTCATGCTTCCTTTTCGATATACATTATATAAAATATTCGTTAACCTTTTGAGCAAAAGTGAGATATTCATATGTGAGTAAATGCCATTATATTGGATGCGCATTTCCTAATAATGTAATGTTAAAACCTATCTCGTGATTTCGTTCATAAAATTCCCAGCCTATTATTGCTTGTAAGTGTGTGAATATCATTATTACATGTTGTTACTGTATTAGACAGCAGAAACCGTTGCAGACAAAGCACACCAAAATATTTGCTATAGCTGCCTTTGATCGGAGTTCTAATGCTACCGAAATCAAACTTGCTTTCCAATATTTCGGGATTGTTAAGATAATGTACCAAAATGCTCAGGGTGATGGTTCTTCTTGGACCAACAGCCGGATTACTAACTCCCACGTAGAAAGGTATGCGTTTGCAATCCAGGCACAAGAAATACCAACCAGATACCTGATGCACAAAAGGACAGAGACGCAGGAGAAACATCAAAATGCGAAAACCGATACAGACTTTGCAGAGTTAACACCGAAAATATAATCCACAGGAAAGACTTGTAGGTACAGTATACTTCGTTATGCATAACGAAGTACCACGTACCTACAAATCTTTAATGTTTACATACCAGCCCCGGGAATGACTAGTATGTAAATTGGTATATCCAATAATTTAACACCGCTGTATGCGCTGGATATATAGGCAATGTGTTCGGAGGCAATAGTGGGTTGTATGACTGCATAAGAATGGGCAACAACCGGGGAAATATGGCATTTACGCTCGTTACCCACGTTTGTCCTCGATCACATTGTCTGTTTACAGCTAACGTCTCGATACGAAACGTTGTAGCAAAAATCAGTGTTGGCTATACGTTCTATAGAACATCTGTGGAAATAACCTTAACAAAAATACCCACAGCTTAAGCAAGTTTCTGAAAATGTCATCACGGTGTTATCTAACAATGAAATATGATGTTGCAGCTAGGACTCTGTATAATGAGATCCGTCGGAAAGATAACTCGGAGGACAATGAAATAAGAACCACAGTATGGTAGAAGCAATAGTCACTGATGATATAAAGGAGTACTGGTGGGATGTCCCAGTGAAGACCTCAATACAATGTAAACACATTAGACCTGACATAGTAATTTGGGATAGAAAAGACAAACTGTGTACAGTTGTGAAAATCAGCTGTCCAACAAATGTTAACATAAGGCTAAAGATCAGCGAAAAATAGAATACCTACGCTGAAATATCGAAGGATTGACAGCTACTGTATCTAGATTACAAGTTCAGGTTTATACCTATAATTATTGGGGCACTTGAATGTGTAACACACTGCAGAAATATATTCTTGAGAAATTAAGTTTCTCAAAACCAGAATGGAAAACGCTGATTCGAAAACTAAATATCCAAGCCATTACTGGAACTGTAAAAAATATGTAAAACTTTCCAGAAGTTTATCATTTAAGTAGATATGAGCATGTCTAAACATGCAACTATATGCATGATTCCAACGAAGAAGCCTTGGATCTAGGTTAGAAACCGGCTCCTCCATCCAACGGTAAGGTATCTTGAAATAAAATTGAATAAGGACATAAATGCATACGACATATATACATACATACATACAAACCTACAGAAAAAGATAGATAAATGGGTACATAGATAGATGGATAGATAAATGTGTGTATGTGTGTGTGTGTGTGTGTGTGTGCTTGTGTACATACACGAACATATACGTCATACAGATGTACACGCCAACACTCGTACATCAAGCTCATCCATAATGAAAGCCAAAGCTTAACCCATATAAACACCGGCTTGCACATACAAAAAGCTACGCAAGAAATATGGAACATTAAAACACTAGGTCATGCATACAAGAACACACAAACACACCCGCACACAAAACCGTCCATGCACGCGCACACACGCCCACACATTCATGTATTCCTGCCAAGAACCGGAACTACTATTATACTGAAAAATTAGCCTTTAAGAATAGCTATCTAAACCACACAAATATCAAATATGAGCACACATTCATATACACTATACCAGTAAATCAGTGTACCGAAACTTTACATATGCGCATACAATAAGGTCACACTCATGATCTAAGTGTGATCATTCTTACCGCTGAAAGTAATGCAGTACGATAGCTCTTCATAGAGCAACTCCATACTAAGAGAATTACCTGTTCAGGCCAGCAAGTGTAATTATTTGAATTATAGCTTCTACACCATTATACTGAATCCTTTCCCAATACACACACACACACACACGGGCACATTCACATAATCAGAGAGACACACCACACATACCTTTTATACTTTACCTCTGTCAGTCATAAGACTGCAGCGCACCGCCTTGATGGGTCTTTTTTTTAAAGGAATAGACCCCGACACATTGTTTTAAGAGGGCACTTAGGCTATCCGTCACTTCGGCCGAAAAGCCAGTTACTACTACCTAAACATACCAACCCCAGTTGTTAAGCGTAGTAGTGAGGGACAAACGTAGGCCCAAAGACAGACATACATGCACATACATGCACTAGCACACACGCATGCGCACACGCGCACACATGTAAACGCGCACACATGTATGCGCGCACACACACACGCAGTCACAGACACATATATATATAAATAAATTACACACGCACGCAGACACAGAGACATATATATATATATATATAATTATATACACATAAACACACGAAGAGTTTCTTTCTGTATCCATCTATCAAATCCACTTACAAGGCCTTGGTCGGCGTGAGGCAATAGTACAAGACACTTGCCCATGATACCACGCTGTGAAATTGAACTCGGATCCATCTGGGTGGCGAGGAAATTTCTTACTACTCTGCCACATACCATATATAACTACATACAATATGTATATATATATACATACATACAGGAGTGGCTGTGTGGTAAGTAGCTTGCTTACCAACCACATCGTTCCGGGTTCAGTCCCACTGCGTGGTACCTTGGGCAAGTGTCTTCTACTATAGCCTCGGGCCGACCAAAGCCTTGTGAGTGGATTTGGTAGACGGAAACTGAAAGAAGCCCGTCGTATATATGTATATATATATATATATGTGTGTGTTTGTCCTCCTAGCATTGCTTGACAACCGATGCTGGTGTGTTTATGTCCCCGTCACTTAGCGGTTCGGCAAAAGAGAACGGTAGAATAAGTACTAGGCTTACAAAGAATAAGTCCTGGGGTCGATTTGCTCGACTAAAGGCGGTGCTACAGCTTGGCCGCAGTCAAATGACTGAAACAAGTAAAAGAGTAAAAGAGTATATATATATATGTATGTGTGTGTGTGTGTGTGTGTGTGTGTGTGTGTGTGTGTGTGTGTGTGTGTGTGTTCTTGTGTGTGTGAATAAATCGTAGAGAACATTTTATTGCTGAAGCATAATAGCCATGCTATAAGAAAATGAATAAATCTATTTCCAACATATCCTGCATTCAATAACGAATGCTTTAATACTTGTGGACTGACATGATCACGAGTTGTGTGTAGGATGTAATGGGAAGGGGTGGCGTATGTGAGTTTGTGTGTCTGTTTATGTGCGTATATGTGTGTGAGTGTGCTGTGTCTGCGTGTGTATGATACCAAACTCTGATTTAATAATTGTTGTTTAGATATAAATTAATATTTACCAAACTATAATTATGTTTTATTATATATTTAATTTTTACTTTTAAACATCGATCTATCTCGTAATTGGTATAACTATTTCAACTGAAAGAGTTATATCTTATATATTCGTCTTTTGACCTTAGAATCGAAATTTTATGAGAAATATCTGATTGTGCATCATGTTATTTAGTTTACTTATGCTTAGTCTAATATGTTTATATGTTTAATATGTTTATATTTGTTTTCCGCGAGTGTTTTCCCATTCTTATTTATATCTCAAACTTCATAGAATTATAGTTTCTATACGTTTATATTGTTATCTTCTCATTTCATACGTATATATTTCAAATGCTTAAAAAAGACCTCTAGTTCTAACTATTAAAATTTGAAATTAAATGCACAACACATAAAGTTAAGCAAATTTAAATTATTATTTAAACGTTTGAAAATGCTCTTATTAATATTAGATGAAATGTTTTAAACTGCTGATATTGTTAACGTATAATATTACTAGAAACTGAAAAGTTATATCTAAACATGTGAAAGAGACTGCAGCTGCAGATAAACTAGATCCTTAATTCCAAAACAATGACGTTATGTAGATTAATTTCTTATTAAGTAAACTATTTATATATTAAATTCCCATCAATTGTATATGTAAATAATACGCTTTCATAATTATTTATGAATTTCGAAATTTAGACAGAAAATAATGAAGCAAAATGTTCAAAAAATGTTCTGTTATTGTTACTTCTTATTCATAATATGGGAATACATGAATACATGTTCACGATGAGAATATATATATATATATATATATATATACACGTGTGTGCGTATATATGTATATATACGTATATAGATGTATATACATGCAGACGCATTCTATTCGAAACATATAATTTCTTACATCGTATAATTCAGGAACACATGCATTCGAGAGTATTTTTGCATACGCATCTACACTTCAAACAACCCCATACACAAACACAAACACACACATATACGTGTGCATATTTGAATGCATATATACATACGTGTACGTGTATATATATATATATATATGTACACATGTTTATATACGCAAATGCACGCATATTCTCATGTATATGTGTAAGCTGTTATATGTAAATTTTGCCCATTTTGTAATTTAAGTGCGCTTAATGTAGTTTGGTTTATTTATTTATTCCATTACAGCATACGAATGTACATGCATAAGTAGAAATGAGTATGTGTGTGCACGTGCGTGCGTGTGCGTATGCGTGCGTTTGTTGCATATGTGTGTGTGTGCGCGCGCGCGCGTGGACGTGCGGGCGTCTGTGTGTGTGTGTTAGTTCTTTATTGCCCAAACTCTACTTACTGAATCTAAAAACGACTCAGAATGCGAACAGAATTAAAACATCTATTGTTACTGAAAAAGAACATTCGAACGATTATCTACAAAATAGGATTGCTTAATGTAATATTAAATATATATTACTTCCATAATTACACACCGCATTTCAATTTCATACGCTATATTTAGTCCCTTCGTTCCATGGAATATGGTGAGAGCTATATGCTGGATTTTAGTATGCGCATGAGGTCTTCGTAATCTATTTTTGATATTATATATTATCTTAATTACACAAGGCCCTATTGAACTTATGTTTAATCATAAATCATGTATATATGTATGTATAGGAATAGTTTGGGAGATAGGAAATTTAATTTAAAAACGTGGTTCCACGTCCACTTTAACTGCGTGGCAAATTAAACAATTATTTCCCTAGGAAGGTTTGAAATAACTGATAAATTACGAGAATTCAGTGGAGGGGATACTGTAAGGTATCCCATCATCTATTCATATATCTAGGTATATGTGTATATATCTTTAATAATTTGTTTTACATGGTTCAGCCATTAGACTGCAGCTTTTCTGGTGCACCGCACATATGTATACACAGACACATATGCATATATATATATATATATATATATATATATATATATATATATATGGACCACTGAACGTAACACGTTTTTTTCCATTTTCTCTATTCATTTCCTCTTATCCCTTTCTGTCGAAGAGCGTAGGCTCGAAATGTAAGAGATTTTTTCCATTTTTCCCGAGCATCAAATTAATACCCTTGCTTGTTGTTCCTACACCTGTCTTCGTGTTTGATTTTCTTCCTATAAACTTGAACTGTGCATAAGGTCCTTCTAGGATGTAAAGTTAGTGTATTTCCAGAAAGGCCCTCGCCCCGAATACTAGGCTAACACCACTGTCAGGTTCCAATCCGAAGCCGGAATTCTTGTATACATATACGTGTTTATGTGTGTGTGTGTGTGTGCGCGCGCGCGCGTGTATGTGTGTGTGTGTGTGTGTGTGTGTTTGTGTGTGTGTGTGTATGTGTGTACCCCAGTACTATATTAAATAGCTACATGCTTGCGTACTTCCCTCGGCTTTGTGAATTAAAACATATATGTGCATACGTATATTTATATGTATACATGGATATGTATAAATACGATGATATTAATCAATGTACGAGGAATCTCACTGTTCAATAGAATAGTCACTGCATGTGCCTTATACACAGCTGGAGTAAAGGAAATAACCTTTGCCTAAGAACGCATTTCTCAACAAGAATTCAGCGAAGATTGCTTTCTGCAAACCACACAGGCACGCACTTATACACAGACGCGCGCACATACACACACACAGACATACATACCCACACGCTTACGCACGTACATATGCATGCAGTTATATGTATGTATTTATATGTACATATGTATATACCAAGAATTAGGAATTTTAAGTTCAAATTCACTTGTGCACTACCATGTGTTTTCTACACTGAGCATTTCTAACTCTCATGTATCGTTTGTATATTTATGTATACGCATGTATTTTTACATATATGAGTCTATGTGTGTATGTCTGTGTGCGTACTTGTAGCAAATATGTACATTCTTCAGTGGTGGTTCACATATGTCTAATGAGTTCAATAGATCTTTAACACACATTATATATACGAATATAACCAAACTCTTACGACCGTACAACATAATTATAAACTTACCCGAAATATTTTTATAACGAACCAAGAGGTTACAACAGCAAGCAAAAAATCAAAAAAAAAAACAACGAAGCTGCTGTATTTGATGAAATTACTGTTGAAAATCTGGTTGATTGCAGCTGGTGTGATCAGAAAATGCTACAAAGTTAACAAGAAAGAATCGTTGGGGAATTTGAACTGCAATAACTGCAGTCAGTGCCTGCAAAAGTGTTTCTAAACAGGTTGAAAGAGGATACGGATGCTGCATTACATGAGATTCAAACTGGGTTTTGTAACAACTGATCGTACACTTCATTCGCAGAAACATATTTGAAATGTGTATAAAAGACTGTTGAAGTTAATATTTTCCTTGTAAGAAGGCATTTGATAGTGTCCTCAGAGAGTGCTTGTGGAGAATTGCCTTGCACTAGGGCATCCCTGAATGTTTTGTCAATATATTTAAAGAGAATTTTATTCAAACTCAGGATGTTATGTTCGAACTGAAACAGGGAATACAGACTTATTCCACATCCTTATTGGCTTGAGACAAGACTGCATTTTGTCGATTCTACTGTTCCTACAGTTTTTGTCCAATAGAGAACAGCACTCCTACCCGATGGAGGAATATCATAAAAACTAAAAACTAAACTGAAAGAGCGAGATTTTGCTGATGACATGATAAGAACCTACAATTGCTCACGTCAGAGCTAGAACAGAAAGCTGAAAAAATTGGTCTGAGAATCAGTATGAAGACCAGAACAATAAACACTACAAATGATGACTGTCAAACAACAATCCCAAAGTTCAATCAGCAAAACATCGAGTCGACAGATTCACATATCAGAGTAGTGTCATCAGTATCAATGATGATACTGAGACTAAAATCAACCATGGAATTGATAAAGCTGCGGCGGTGTTCCAGAGAATGAGCACTGTGTGGTCGTCCAGCGCCATCAGATTACACACAAGATCCGGCTGTATAATGCTACCAGAAGTTCTCTATACTAAGTACACATAGAAGGACATCGTTAAAATAGACAGGAAACTAGATGATTTCAGTCAAAGATGCTTCAGAAGCATTCTGAAAATGCGCTAGCAAAACAACGTAACCAACGAAGGCTTTCTAAAGTGAGCCAACAAAAGATCACTTAACGAAATCATGACGGAATGAAGACTGAAGCAAACAGGTCCTATGCTTTAGCTACAAGGAGAAAGCTATTCTAAAATAGTTTTCATCAGGGCACCACAAAGGAGAAACAGAAAGAGAGGTAAAGAGAAAATTACGTGAAGCAGAACATTCATAACTTACATGAGAAAGACCAATATTGCATAGGCGCTTGTACAGATACCTTCAGCTAGCAGTAGCCAGTGGCGTCAGCTAAGCTGATGTATGCACTCGAGAGCACAGGAGGAATTTAGGAACTGATACTGTTACTGGACATATTCCTAGTACCTAGTATAATAGTGGGAATTTTAATTTGATTTGCATTTCTTTCTTTGGTATGTTATATCAGTTTTATATTTGATTTCAAAGATTCTCGATATGAACTCATGTATTGAAATATAGTATGTTATACTTAGAGCGGGTCATTATGCTAATAATAAACACACGTTCTACCTGAATTTTACTTCTGTATTTTTATTTTTGGATGTTAACCATCGACAAATAAAAATACAGAAGTAAAATTCACTATTTAACCAATTATTTAATCGTCTGATTAATTGTTCACTCAGTACGCTGAGTTTTTCAAATCCTTTCTTCGGTATTCTAAATCATTAATCAAACAATCGATAACTTAATTGGTTAAACGGTTAAACAACTGACTGTTAGAATACTGTATGGGAATTGAACCAATGCGTGTGTTAAATGTTAGTTAAATGACCCTCCTGGGACACAACAAATCGTTTATTACTAAGTCTTTAATTTTTCCACATGATTAACATTAGTATCGAATGTTTACCTCAAAACTTTAGTACACTAAATATTATTCGAATTCACTGTTAATGTTATGTTGATTTCATTTCATAATGAGACAGATGTTAAGATTAGTAATATATTTTGCTTTCTGTTAGAAACACTCCACTATTATCGGAATTATTTACTATTAGTAAGTGTTGTTATATTGCATATATCATAAATTATAATTGGCATAACAGACATATCTTATAACAAAATTAATATTGTTAACAATAATCATCGAAATGATTAAGGCAATGACGTGACAGAATCGTTAGCACGCTGAGGAAAATGCTTAGCAGCATTTTTTTCTGTCTTTACGTTCCGAATTCAAAATCCGCCGAGGCTGATTTTGTCTTTTATTCTTCCAAGTAGATAACCTTAAGACCAGTTGAGCTCCGGGGTCGATGTAATCGACTTAACTCGTTCCCCGAGATTGCTGCTTTCATGACAAAATTTGAAGCCTATCATCATTGAACGGATTTATAAAGTAATTCTATGAATTAGATATTCTTTCTAATGTAAGCCATAAACCAAGCATTTTGATGAGTGCGGTCAGAAGACCAAATCAACGGGTACTTTTTTTCCGGAAATATGAAAGGCAATGCTGACATTGTCAAGGATGGAAATGAAAACGTATTACCAAATATCACAAAATATTGCCTCAGCCTTCTTATGAAAGTGATTGGCAATCCGCTACTCTACCCTTGTAATGTATCGTAATAGTAATAATAGAGAATAGACGAATTTCATTAAGATTTCATTAGGATAAATACATATATACATATATATATGTACACAAACACACACACATATATATGTATGTATGTATGTATGTATGTGTATATATATAATTAATGTTATTAATAAAGCTTGTTTCTACATTTATTATCCAATATTCCGAAGCTATAATAATTATATGAATTTAGAGCAATAATAATGTACCAATTATATTAGAATTATGTTTTCTTGGAGAACCGACATCAGAAACGTCTACTAACCCTGAAATAGGTAACTATCCCAAGGTATTAATATTACGGATTTCGTGGTCATGAAAGTGATTCTGACTATTTTCAGGCACGGAGGGCTCAATAATTAAAGGATAAACATCAACTAATTATGATTTCGTGTATTTATAATGAAATACGGTTACGATTAGTCTTTTGTGTGTTTTTCAGGAATTTTATTATTGCATCTTTTCTCCCTCACCTTGGGGTTCTAGATTAGGGACACCTTGGTGCCTTAAGTTTATCCCAATATATGAACGTAGGGTAGAATTCTGTTCTAGTAATTACATTGTTAACAGAACAAGTGCCACACTTTAAAACATAGTACAGGGGCCAATATTTCAACTAAAACTTTTTAAGGCGGATTTTAGCCCAGCATGAGTTCAGTTCAAATTCTGAACAAATAAAAGATACACGAATACTTACACACAAACACACACACATACACACACTTTCTCTCTCACACATTATATATATATGTGTGTGTGTATGTGTATGTGTGTATGTGTATGTGTGTATGTCTGCATATATGCATGCATACACGTATTTATGTATGTATGTATGTATGTATATATATGGTTGCCGATTTTTGTCTTTGAATGTGAAGAAAACTTTGCGTAGAATATTCTTTGTTTTGATAAATAAGCATTTCCCTTATACCTATCAACATACGAATAGTTTCAATACACGCTGAGGTTTGCATACATTCATATACGTTACTATATATATATAATACAAAATGGGACAAGAACGCAAAACATCCAGATAGTTAGGTGATACAAAAATGGGACAACAGAACATCCAGATAGACGATACAAAGAAAACAAGGATGGTCATTCGGAGTTTTCTTTCCTCAATCGAGTTCCATATTATCTTTGCAATTTCTGCTGGTTATACTCGATATTGCTCCAATCTGGCCAGCCCCAAGGAAAAACTAAGCTAAGAGCATTAAATTCTTTGGATGAAAGCAACGAATGTATACGAAAACAAGGACGGAAAAAAACAGAGAATGTTACACAAATACAAATAACTGAACATAACAACAGGTGTCTTTCGACTGAGGACGAATTAAATTAAGCTGGCGTGTGTGGAAATAAAGGCTTACTGCAGGGATACAAGATTTCACAGGCACAATATATGTATATGCTCGTATATATTATTTATTTACACATGTATACAAGTATCTATGCATATATATCAAGTTTATTTTCTTCTGCACATATATCAAGTTTATTTTCTTCT
>NC_068992.1:26705313-26706202 GCF_001194135.2 Octopus bimaculoides
TCAAGTTTATTTTCTTCTGCACATATATCAAGTTTATTTTCTTCTGCACAACGCTCGCTGAATGCAATTGCTCTTTATTATCTTCGACTTCCAATCATTGTCTTCTCAATGAAA
The DNA here is from genome assembly GCF_001194135.2 of Octopus bimaculoides. Lineage (NCBI taxonomy): Eukaryota > Metazoa > Mollusca > Cephalopoda > Octopoda > Octopodidae > Octopus > Octopus bimaculoides. Next base: position 26,705,428 of record NC_068992.1, read on the forward strand.
TTTCTAAGTAATTGCTCAGTTTACACGAACTAGCAGGCAGTCCTCCCTTCAAACTCTTAAATAACAGTTTACTATCATCTATACAGTAGCACACTTATATGCATTGAAATATAAGTTATTCATACAAGAAATTCATTTCATAAATCCGCTCCATTAGAGTTAATATATGTCAAATCATCACCAACAACAAAAGCGTTTATAAAGACATTATATAAAACAACAGTCATCTTTTTTTTTTATGTGTGTAGGCCACTATGTATTTCGTTAGTACGTTTCCTTATTTTCCTCCCCGTCTTATTGAATTATTGCTTTTTTTTTAGACGTTGATTTCGTTCTTTGTTCTTTCTCTTCACATATTTCTCTCTATCTTTTGAAAACTCATAAAGGCTCTAACTATTCATTATATACTTCTTACAACTTACCGTCCCTTGTTTTATTCGGCATACTTCGTTTGCCATTCTTTTCCAATAATTGTTTTCCCCTAGCGTTAATAATATATTAGATTTCCTTAATAAATATAGATATTACAAAATCAGCCGAAATAAATGTGTTGTCAAGGTAATATTTAACGATTATCTTCACTAGACATTGTGTTCGTTCTCTTTCTCTTATTCTCATCTATTGCCAGCTTCGTTGATATTTTATTCTGCAGTCAATTTCTTGTTGATTTTTATGATGGTTCCATAGTTAAATCCAATAAAAGAAAATCTGTATTCATCATATATATATATATATATATATATGTGTGTGTGTGTGTGTGTGTGTGTGTGTGTGT
>NC_068992.1:26709419-26710513 GCF_001194135.2 Octopus bimaculoides
ATATATATGTAAGCATTTATATATGTTTCTATGTACAAACGTATAAACATTCATGGTTAATATAGAAGAACTTATGAAAATATATTTAATTAATGACTGGAACCCTGGTAGCCGTTGCCTCCATTACCTATTGGAGCACATCGACTGCACATGCTTCACCCTTTCAATATAAATCATCTCTCTGGAATAGTGAAATGTAAGAAGCTGTCATATCTTGCACAACGTTTCAAATAAAAAGCGGAAGATGATTAGAGACTATTGTTTTCTGCCAAATCTACTGTTGCACATCGATATTAGATATTACCCAATGAAAGCTCACGTCAATATATCTCGGTTAATCAAAATATTCAGCGAGAGATCTTTTAAATGCTCCAAGACATTAATGAAAATAGTAGCCAAACATTTACTTAAGTTGATGATATCATTTAAAATGAAAGAAACAGAAACAATGTGTTAGGCTATTTGCAATTTAAAAAGGGAGTTGTAAGTCATGTATATAATATTTGTTATGATGGGTTTGTTCGAGAACGGGTTGATGTGGGGCTATAGATGTACGACTAAGTTGACTTTGAGCCATAGTGGGAAGGCATTGTTGCAGTTCCTGAACTTCCTGGAAATAATTGATAAAACTGTTATTAAAATGAATCTTGCCCTCTTTAATTGGTAAGAGATATACACACTGGACATAGAGAGATAGAGCGACACCAAGATTCACAAATAAGGAGGTAAGGTGCATCAACTACTACAGACATATCTTCTTAACACACACACACACACACATATATATATATATATATATATGTGTGTGTGTATAGATAGATAGATAGATAGATAGATAGAGAGAGAGAGAGAGAGAGAGATGTCTCCCCTTGTCAGTCGTTAGGAAAATGCTCTCACTAGACTATGAGTTGTTTCGGCTCTTATATCTAGCTCACTAGCACCCTCCGTTACTTAAGGGACAACTACAACTGTTGCTTTCCGGTTGTAAATTGTGAATAGCCACTTTAATGATTTATATATATATATATCTCTCTCTCTCTCTCTCTCTCTCTATATATATATATATATATATATATATATATATATATATATGT
>NC_068992.1:26710718-26716552 GCF_001194135.2 Octopus bimaculoides
TATATATATATATATGCGAGTAAAAATAAATACAAAATAAGGTGGATTTTTTTGTATGATTGTGTATAGAGGAATATATTATTTTGCTTAAAAGAGTTCCAACACTGTCTGTTTTTTATGTTTTATTTATATTCCTGCAGAACTAATGTGGGGTATAGAATATGGAATATACAATATATAATATAATATACAATATATAATATAAAATAAAATAAAAATGGATGGCACCATGAAATAAAGTATTGAATGTAGATGAAATATTGAGTGTTCAATATAAAGGATCAAATATATAAATATATAAATATAAATATATATATATAAAGGCGACTCGAGTTTCAGGGCTATTTCCCTTCGTCATGGCCGATGGGGGATGACCTTGTTTGCTTGCGGAAAAGCGTATCCATATCTACGCGCGTATGTGTATGCGAGTATGCCCTACGCGTTACAAATATCGTGTGGGGTGGGTATATAAGTAAATACAATATATCAATGAAATTACTCACACTTCACCGACAACTAGCACTTATCAAATCTCATCAAATAAATAATTCAAACAAGAACAAGCCCTACAAAATGGAATGAACCTCATTAACACCACTCTGATATATTAAACGATTGAAACCCTTGTAGTAAAAATGTCAAATTCGTCAAAACATGTGCTTCTCAACATCCGAAATCCCTCCCGTAATATCTCTCTAGTTCGTTAACACTATATCGAATTCAGGCGTAGAAACATTGATGTGACGTATTTAATGATGTTTGGATGTATCTTTGTGGTCCTTTAGAAGTAAGGATCTATTACGATGTGTTAAAACGCCAATTCTCTTACCAATTTCGTGTTTGTTGGCAATTTATTATGCGGGGAGATGTAGATCTTTGACAACAGCTATATATATGTGTCCTTGCTACTATTAATGAAGAAAAAGGAAACGAACCAATTTTTCATGTTGATTTTCAATTAATGTATATTTTCATCCAAGCTTTTAAATTTATGTTACTGCTTTTGATGTTGTTCTTGAGCTCATTTTAAAAATTATTGATAAATATGTTAAATGTAATGTTTTTGATCATATTGAAAAAGTAATTCTCGATTGTTTGCAGTAGGCAATTAGAAGACTTAATTTATTATTGATGTTCTGTCAGATTGAGAGGTAGACAGCTCTTTATCACAGTAGAAAACTTTCCACCTAAATCGTTTGAAGAATCATTCATGTTGGTAACTATTTTTGGAAAAGACGGGTATATTTTTCGTAAAGAAATGATACATTTAAAAAAAAAAACCTCTCACACCACGGGATTGCTGGCGTTTCAAATTAGAGTGTATACTTACAAGTTTTAAAACACCTGTCGACATTAACTGACAGCGGACAAAATACGGATGAAGCGACAAAATATTTTATTCATAGAAGGGACAAGGAAACTGTATTACCACAGTTACGCTAGAAATGTTATAGGTGAAAGATTATGGTCGGTAATAATAGCTAGCAAATTGTGAAGTTGTTGGCAGGAGGTGGACAATTTGGGCGTCTATCAAATATATTTGTACAAACTTACATAAACTATACTTTTCCTACAGCTATCAGTAAACAGAACAGTACTTCTGCACACTAGTCTAAAGTTGACACCCGCAAAGACGAATTTATCAGCAACAAACAAATTCGAACCCCAATCACGAGTATTTCAACCTAGTAACAGTCAGCACTCAACAACAGTCGCTACCCCCTTACAACAATCACGTGATCTGAAACATCTTATCAGAGTGAACTTTACTCTTCATCCAGTGCCAATTAGCTTTACCAAGAAGCTCGGAGATCCCTATTTCTCAGGAAGACGCAAGGAAGAATACAAGCAATGGCTAATTCTCTGTGTTTGTATACACACACACACACACACACACACACACACACACACACACTCACAAACACAGACAGGCGCGCGCGCATATGCACACATATATTTATATATATTAATCATAAGTGCAGAAGTACCAAACTTAATATGACATTGTAGATTATTATTGAGGTAATCTGTTATTTCTATGAAATATCACATATAAACACAGGAATCTGACTTGAACTGTAATGAATCTTGAGCAAAAAAGGCAAAGCCAATATTTATTCATGTCATTTTATATAAGCAAAAATCCCCTTTAAGCTTGAAATTGAATTAATATTTTCAACAGTAGTTATCGTTTTCATACTTTTGTGTTAACATATAATACATGAAAATATTCGGATTTGTACAGGATCGCCTATAGATGACTATATCATAATACGCATCTATGTGCTATATAATATTATATGTATAGATGTCCTTAAAATGCATATATATTTAAACAACTCTTTTACTCTTTTACTCTTTTACTTGTTTCAGTAATTTGACTAAGGCCATGCTGGGGCACCACCTTTAGTCGAGCAGATCGACCCCAGGACTTATTCTTTGTAAGCCTAGTACTTATTCTTATTCTACCGGTCTCTTTTAGCCGAACCGCTAAGTTACGGGGACGTAAACACACCAGCAACGGTTGTCAAGCGAAGTTAGGGGGACAAATACAGACACACAAACATATACACACACACACATATATACATATATACGACGGGCTTCTTTCAGTTTCCGTCTACCAAATCCACTCACAAGGCTTTGGTCGGCCCGAGGCTATAGTAGAAGACACTTGCCCAAGGTGCCACGCAGTGGGACTGAACGCGGAACCATATGGTTAGTAAGCAAGCTACTTACCACACAGCCACTCCTGCGCCTATGATAACTTATTTAATTTTTTATTTTCTAGATTTAACACATTTGAAATAATGAAGTCAAATTATGCTCTGAACGATGGAACCAAGCCCAACGAGATACGAACAGATCGACCTATGCGATTTACCATCACTTGAATTAGATAGGAGTTTGAATTAAATGGAACTTTCCACAAGAAAAGCTGTGGAATATCGCATGAACTGAAGAACCACATTAAGCATGATAGATTACTAGAAATACATAGACATATTTCAGGTATATCTGCACGGCAAGAGAGATAGGGGTTTCAAAATCAAGCGTCAATCGTACTTTGAAGCGCAGTTATTAGAAAACATAGGTTACAAGAATAGTGCATACTTTCATTGAAGATAATCCGGACCAAACAGAGAAGTTTTGCAATTACGCTTAGGAAGATGAGGACAAGGTGCTCACTTTTCAAAGAACATTGTATGAAATGATTAAGCGAATTCCAAATTAAATGGTTCACTCACGTCCGGGAACTGAGAATCTACATCTTACGGAGGAATATCATGTTAATTTACCTCATTCTGTCATCTCTTTCTATCTCTCTCTCCCTCTTTCTCTCTCTATCTCTATCTGTCTATCTTTATTTCTCCCTTTTTCTCTTTCTCTCTCTGATAATGTGTCTGAGCAACTAGTTTTGTTTGTATGCATGTGTATGTAATATCTCTCTCCCGCCTCTATCTCACGCTCTCTACTTGCCCGTGTATATCTTTACGTAGTCTGTTGACCCTCAATGCAAAAACGTACTGTCACCAAAACAGCTTAATTTTCCAGGCAGCAGCTCCAGACTGACCGCCTTCAGACAGCCGCACCCAATCCTTTCATTGCACGTTGATATATTCTTACTCCATAGCTGTGAACAGCCTGTCTTCTACAATGACGACATGTCTATTACTTCACCAATTAAACTTGCATTTATTCCAGTCCTAGGTCAACAGCAATTTTTAAACATGATTCCAGATTTAATTTTCTTAACGAACCTTTTTACTCGCTTGCATGTGTTTCTGTGCTAATACGTTGCAAATGATATCGGACTTGAATTTAAGGAATTTAAGTCTTTTTCAGACACTGCACATTATCTGGTATGGTGTCATATGACTTTATATTATTAACTCATTATAACTTATTTGAATACATTTTCACAACAGGTCGCCTAACGTCACCAGGGATGGTGATTGCGTTAAACTGAAACAGTTTTCCTACAGAAAGTTAAGAACTGACACGAAGATCTGCTGCACAAAAAAAAAACAAAAAAAAAACGATGTATATGATTTTGAATGTATCAGTGAAAACGAAGGACTGTACAAAAAGAAACCATTAACGACTAGGGCAAAGATATAAAAAGTTAAGCTACCGGTAATACATGCCGTTGCATAAATATTTCCTCTTAAAATAAATCAGATGACATCTTTTTTTTTTTTCAAATCTGAATCTTTCCCACATACATCTCTGCCATTTCTTTTATTATCTAAAAGCAAAGAAATCATCGAATGCATAATTGTTGTTGTGGTTGTTGTTGCTGTTACTATTTTAGTAGGATATTTTTCTCCTACTGTTTCTTTGATAAAATCACTAAGTGATGTAGTTTCCCCTATTTTATAAGTTCTCATATAAGTACACAGCAAAGAGGAAATGACAACAAAAGTTATCCTGTGTGATATCTGCCATTTATTATTATTATTATTATTATTGTTGTTGTTGTTGCTGTTGTTGTTGTTGTTGTTGTTGTTGTTGTTGTTAATTTTATTATTATTATTATTATTATTATTATTATTATTATTATTATTATTATTATTATTATTGTGGATGTTTGTGTTATATAAATCATGGTGAAAGAGGAAAAGTTTGATAGGATAAAAAAAAATGTAGATTTTCAGTTGTTCCCAGTCAGAACTGCTTTATTTATAATCAGGTTTGGCAAGCACATGCACAGAAGTAATAACAGTTTCTTCGATGGTTATATGGGTGGGACGTTGCTTCCATAGATGTATGCACCCGCGCGTACAACTTAAATGTATACACACACATACACACACACACACATATATATATATATTCATTTTTATTTGTTTCATTCATTTTAATGCAGCCATGTTGGAGCACCCCCATTAATCGAACAAATCGACCCTAGGACTAACGTTTTGCGAGTGAAGTAATTATTATATCGGATCTCCTTTTACCGAACTGCTATGGTGACGTAAACACACTAACATCGGTTGTAAAGCGATGGTGGGGGTATAAACACAAGCAAATACACACGCAAATATATATATATATATATATATATATATATATATATATATGGCGGGCTTCTTTTAATTTCCCTCACCAAATCCACTCACAATTCTTTGGTCAGCTCATGGCTATAGAAGAAGACACTTGCATGGCACCTTGGGTAAGTATCTTCTTCTATAGCCATGGGCTGACCAAAGTATTGTGAGTGGATTTGGTAGAAGGAAATTAAAAGAAGCCCGTCATATATATATGACGTTTATACCCCCACCATCACTTTACAACCGATGTTAGTGTGTTTACGTCACCATAAATTAGCAGTTCGGTAAAAGGAGATCCGATATAATAATTACTACACTTGCATATATATATATGTATGTATGTATGCATGTATGTATGCATGTATGTATGTGAATATACTTCCACTCTATTATTTTTTTACATCTTTCAGTCATTCAACTGCCGCACTGCCTTAAAAGGTTTTAGTCGAAGAAATCGACCGCAGGACTTACACTTTCTTAAGCTTTGTGCTTATTCTCTCTGTTTCTTATGCAGAGAGAATTAGCAGTGTTCGTCATAAATCTATATATATAAATGTATATATATATAAAGTTGTAGTATATTGTCAACTTAATGTGACAATCCCAATAAGGGAATACACTACTGCCGTTTAGCCCTAGGAAGCTGGACCGCTTCCTGTCGGCCTTGACACAATTACTGTGTCCTTAAGTTTGTGAAGGGGAGACAAGCTCCCCACCCAGCCTAGCCAGCATTCAGGGACATGTTTCTGAGTCTTTGCTTGTCATCAGCCTAAAGTAGCT
>NC_068992.1:26718552-26719608 GCF_001194135.2 Octopus bimaculoides
TATATATATATATATATATATATATATATATTAAGGTGTTTTCAAAAAATTAAATAATTTTTTTTTTCTTTTACAATGTTAAAGTGTGTTAAGCATTGAAAATATATTTTGTAACGTTCATAAAGTTCAATTAGCACTTTCGTTCGTTTGTAGTAATCATCAGATTTCAAAATGTATTCGCAGTATCCAATGTAATGATAACAGATGTGGAATGTGTCAATACGTGCATACTGGTAGATTCATTAGAACAAAAAAATGGTCACATTTTCACAAATGCAGACATTTGGCGAGACAGGGAATGCATTACCGGAACGCTAAAGAGTTCACAGACAACAAATCCGGAACACAAATTTTCGCCAAATTCCATTGAGCGAAAATATAGAAACATGTGGTCAGAAAATGTTTCTAATTTGTTTTCCTTTTCACAAACTGCAAGTGAGGCTAGAAGAAAGATAAAAAAAAAACAGTTTATAAAAATGTTCAAACCTGTTCTGAACAGAAATACCAACAATAATATGATGACCATTTAATGATGTAGATTGAAAAATGTCTTTAATATGTCAGTATAAACAAATTATAAATGATTCCCACTAATTGAAATAACAACGACCGAAACTAACTAAATTTGTCCACTCATGTAAACTGCATTCTAATTGGTTAAAATATAAGCGGGATCCATGCCAGTGATATCGATGCGCCCGGCTAACCGTGACGTTTAAACTGTGTGCGGATTGTTCAAGACCGTATTCCAAAATTCAGCTTCTTGGGGCCTTCTAAGAGGTGCAGAAGGGAAGAAATCAGTCATTTTACTAGAGTTGTCCAGAGCTCAACCGTCAGTTAAATACATCTTGAAATCTGATGACTACTACGAACGTATGAAAGCGCTAATTAAAATTTATGAACATTACAAAATATCTTTTAATGTTTAACACGCTTCGACATTGTAAAAAAATTATTTATTTGTTTTAAATACCATAATAAAAAACGTGAAAACCAGACCACGTTTAAACTTGATTCACCTGATATATTATTCTATACATTTACACAAATTTGGTA
>NC_068992.1:26719938-26720549 GCF_001194135.2 Octopus bimaculoides
ATATATATATATATATATATATATATATATGTATGTATGTATGTGTCTGTGTGTGTGTCTGTGTGTGTGTGTGTATGTGTACAGGATTTGTCACTGTGTTACTTGTAAAAAAAAATGCATATATCAATATTTCAAAACTTATATAATGTTCTGGAAAAAAATAATCAGCAAAACGTCATATATCTTATTTAAATGAATAGTGCAGAATTTATTTTGCAAACATACAATGGAAAAAAATGAAGAGCGCATAGATAATGTAATTAAGTAAAATATATTTTATGATTACAGCATGAAACTTTTGGCAGGTAATATTAAGTAAACATGATGAGACAGTATCCTAAGGAATGTACAAATGAACTGGAGACAGCTTAGTCGTTTTTAGCTTATTTGTATGAAAAATTTCATTTCCATTTTACTGGTTCTATTGAGTTTGCTGAATCTGTCTCCTTCATGAAAATGTATACATTCATTTAACTTTAATATTTCAATTTACGACATTCTGATTTAAAATAGTCACATACAGACATATATGCAATAATGTATGCGCGTTTGTGTGTGTGTGTGTGTGTGTGTATGTGTGTGTGTGTGTGTGTGTGTGTGTGTGTGTGTGT
>NC_068992.1:26720887-26722170 GCF_001194135.2 Octopus bimaculoides
TATATATATATATATATATATATATATATACTAAATTATCTACTAAATGTATACTAAACGTATATCCAATATCTGTACTAAAATAAGTGCCTGTATGTTGAGTACCAAGTTTTCATTTGATTTGAATGTGGCATGGAAGAAATATTTATCATTCCTCTCTAATGAGTTGATAACAGTAGAGAGAAATAAGGAAGTTATTCCAAGGTGTGAAATAGATTGATCCATGATGCAAGGCAAACATCAGGAGTCACGTAGGATAGACTGGACGCACCGTACGTTAGACCAAACTCTAAGATCTATTCAGTTACTCAGGCAATCTCCTGTATTCTCGTACAACGTTCAGTTGTGTGGGCCTTATCTTTCCATTGAACATAGTATGCGAGTTGGTCTGATGAGCACACTGTTCTAATTCACTTTGACAAAAATATTTATGCTAATCTACTACTCAGATTGCATGGCACACAAATGACAGCGACAGCTCCAACTATGACAAAATTATTCTTGGTTTGGAGAGTAATAAAAAAAATCTACATATTCGCTACAATGAAATGCCGGGTTTCAGATACGCGGAGGGTGTAATACAGATGGAAACAGTCGTAAATTGCAGCCCTAATCGAAGTAATTCCGACCCTCATTAAAGTGTTGCGTACTTACTCATAAGGTTCATTGATTGATTTTACCTGAAATTTTCCTAAGTCATAGAGGGCCGACCTTAGTTGTCAACACTGAAGATACTACACAATTATGAAAATGGAATGCAGGAATATCCGTAGCTTCAGACACACGGAAGTTTTAGAAAGAAAATAATGTTTTTTCTTCTTTATTGTTCTCTCCTCGTTGATTTATTTATTTATACATTTATTTCTTGCAGTGACTAGATCATCCTGAAATTGAACAGATGAACTCTCATCACCATACACACAACCAGTCAGATACACGTCTGCCTTAAAATCTTTTACTTCTAATTTGTTTCAGTTATAGGACTGCGGCCATGCTGTGGCACCACGTTGGAGAGTTTTAGTCGTACAATCTGACCGTAGTATTTATGTTTTTTTTTACATCTGTTACTTTTTCTCTCGGCCTATTCTACCGAACCGCTAAGTTAAAAAAAAAATTGAAGGAATCAACACCGACTGTCAAAAGCTGGTGCTTGGACAACTACATAGAAAATTACACTCATCTACACACATACACACGCACACACACACACACACACATACATACATACACACATACATACATACATACATACATACATACATACATACATACATATATATATA
>NC_068992.1:26722940-26724982 GCF_001194135.2 Octopus bimaculoides
AGAGAAATAGTAGTTTTGGCTGCTATTTCTAACTTTCGCTGTGTGGTGAAGCAATTCTTGCTAATTCTCTCTCTCTATATATATATATATAAATAAGGATTAGATCGATATTTAAAAATATTGATCTTATCAAGTGGCCAGCATGGGAATAAAAACCATCAAAGGTAACAATTATTTAAAATTATAATATAGGGTATCTAAGAGATACCGCCACGCTGAAAATAACAATCAAATCTTGACTCTAAACCACAATAAATGTTCATATAGCACGAAGAGCGAAGACGAAGACAAAATAAACTAGCAAAAATACTGGATAATTACAGATCCCGGATTTCTGGCTTTGCATAATAAAATGATTTGCCTTCATCAGTGGAAATGCACTCAGAAAAGCACATAAATATATATATATATAAAATTAGCAATAATTGCCTATATATATAATGGGCTTCCACACAGTTTTCGTCTACCAAGGTGTTGGTCGGAACAGACACGATACTTGCTCAAGTTTCCGTGCAATGGCACTGAACAGGATACTCCATGTTTGCAATGTGATATTCTCAACAAGAAAGCCATGTACAAGTAGAGAGTCAGGAAACACTTCTGAATTCAATGTGTTTCTGATGTGTTTGGGTAACATCAACGCCTACATATTTCTCAATGGAAAATATGTAAAATTCAATGGAATTTTATTTGTTACATTTCCTTATTAAGTGATGAATTTTAAATGTATATTCATTGTTTGTGTATAATTCTCTGAATTTTAAATTGATTAATCATTCTAAATTTGGATACATCCTTTGAATATTTCTACTCAAAAATGAATCGTGTATTATATAAATTAAATATTTGCAATGGATGCCGTTTTGCCAATAATCTTGAGTTGACCAAATATTCGCAGGTGAAACTGCATTCATAGTAATTGTGCAGAAGCTCATTGTGGGGAACTATACTTCTTTTGATAGGTATTAGATGTTATAGTGATTTGTGTTAATGTTTCTCTCGGCTTTTCTCCTTCTTTCTCCTTCGCTCTCTTACACACATTTTCTCTAAGTGAGTGAGCATATTTCTTGTATGTGTGCTTTATGCACATAAGGCGAGGTAAAGTGTTTATGACAATCGTATTCACTTAATGAACTGTAATATTTCTCTTTCCAGCCCCACTCTTACTTCATATCAGTATGTCTGTATACCTACGTAGCCGTGCATGTATATGTGTGTGTGCATTTGTCTCCAGCAGGAAAAAGTAGTATCACCAAAACAGGTTGAATGTTTACTTAGCCATTCCAAATCGTCAGCATCAAATCAGATATGTTATCGTTTAATTCCGCAGCCTAATTTCAAGTTTCTTTTCCTTTTTTTCCACCACAAGGAGCGTTATTATTTGTTTCTTCTCCAAATACAAGCAATCCGCAAGCACGGTAAAAGTTCGCCAACTCACCTACGTTTAATAAGTCATAAAATAAATCTTCCAATATGAGTTTGGAGATTTTACGTATCAACAGAGGAGAATGATTCTATTCCAAGCACAGAAGAACGTCAAAATAGCTTTGCACGAAACATGATAGAAATCAAAATTGTATAATTTTCTATCTACCTACTTTCGAATAAATAGATAAAAATCTAAATCAATAAGAGATTGAACAAATTTTAGAGGTATTTTATTCCTTATATAAAATACAAAAACTAATAACCAATTTTCATAAACGTAATAGAAAAGTAATTTAAAACGCCAGCAATATATGCAAAACCAATTTGACATATCTCAGCAGGTGATATGGTACATATTGATTATATGCAGTCCATTAATAGTGAAATCATACCAATGTAGTATGACTGGAATCCGGTTGGCAGCTACTTGGTTTCGATTTCCGTTCATCTGGTATTCACCCAGGGTAAATATAATATGGGTAGTATCAGCTTAGGTTTCACTCGGCTTCTGAGAAAAATTAGTTAAAAGTTACGTGGATATCCATCGGATACACACACACTCACACACACACACACACACACACACACACACACACACACACACACACACACAC
>NC_068992.1:26726476-26727182 GCF_001194135.2 Octopus bimaculoides
TATATATATATATATGTATATATATATGCATGCATATAAATGTATAAACATGTATATATACATATATGTGTGTGCGCGTGTTTCTTCCGGTCTCCACACGCTGAAGATGTGCCAATATCTGCTCCGGAGAATCTGTAAGAAAATTCCCCTAGGATAGCTTGAAACCGTTTGAAATAAGTGGAATAATCCAACCAAATCCCGCTGCATATCGAGTGTAATTCAATATATTACTGAGAAATATAATGGAATAAAATACAATACATCACAAACATATCGTATGTGCAGACACTCGCTGAAGAATTATTTCTTCCACGTGGCATATTGAATGTAGGCGTTACTCTGTTTACATTTTATATCTGAACCCCTTGGAAGAAAAAGAAATAAGCAAATAAGCTGGATTAACAGAAGGTGTATATGTAAATTTTATATACATATATAACAATAACCACCACATTCCGATAATCGATTGAGAAAAGTCGAAGTGTGATCGCTGCATTTGCTTTTTTTATATATATAATTATATAACTATGTATATATATACATATATAACAATAACCACCACATTCCGATAATCGATTGAGAAAAGTTGAAGTGTGGTCGCTTTGTTTACATTTTCGATTCGATTCTTCCCAGCTTTATTCTTCTTACAGACTCACGTGGAGAAATACATATATACAAATATATAAATAAATTAATATTAATCGGC
>NC_068992.1:26727223-26729041 GCF_001194135.2 Octopus bimaculoides
TATATATATATATATATATATATATGCGTGTGTGTGTGTGCGCTTCTGCGTGTGGACGTATGTAACAGTGTGTGTGTGTGTGTGTGTGTGTGTGTGTGTGTGTGTGTATAACAATATATTCATAACAATACCCACCACATTCCAATAATCGATTGAGAAAAGTTGAAGTGTGGTCGCTTTGTTTACATTTTCGATTCGATTCTTCCCAGCTTTATTCTTCTTACAGACTCACGTGGAGAAATACATATATACAAATATATAAATAAATTAATATTAATCGGCTTCAAAAATACATCAGAAAAGCCCTTTTAAGCTAATTAATACTGGATGTTTTTAGCTTGTTAATGTAAATTTGTCCCATATAGCCGGACATTTGAAAAAAATTGAACTTCTATAAGCTAACCGACTAAACTTTCTTGAATCAATACTCCGTGCGATTGTAGAAACTCTGCTCCCACTCTCTTCTATCAATTTACTCTCCTCATTTTATTGGTCTAATCCCCTCCTTCTCCTAGTGTATTATTCTGCTCTACTCTCTTCTCCTACTTCCCCTAGTCCTCTCTCTCCCCTGATATCTTTTATCACAACTCCACTCTTTTATCATCTTCACTTTCCTTACCCCTTTCTCCCCTAGTGAACCTTTCTGTCCTACTCTCTTCTAATCTTCACTTCCCCCACTCCTCTCTCTCCCTTCATATCCCTATCGCAACCTTCTCTCCCCCTCTTTCTGCACACGTGATGAAGGTGACCTGGAAGAATACAGATATAGACCTACGCCTCTCGGCTTGGGTTGCTGCCGAAAATGACCCACCCAACAACGTGATTACGCAGCCCTGAAAAACAATGCATTCAATAAGACCGAGACGCAGATAGAACGAAGAACGAAAGAACTCAGCTGCTCCTATGACCTCGTCAGGTCACATCTGGAGAAGTCAGACGCCATTTTTAAGTTTAAAAATGCTCATTCACCTGAGAAAAATGTTTGCATGGAAAACACCAAGACTGATGCCCGAAGCGAGTGACCCAGAGATACCAGCTCTATACCCACCAATGGGGGTAATCACAGTAATGTGGAAACTGAAGAGGAGCAGGAAGAGGATCCCAAAGCTCTAAAGAGAAGCGACTGCAACTCCCTGTCCCACTGTGACAGCCCATCGAGAGGAACCAGCCGCAAGACAGGTGCAGCAGGGTTCAAACCTAAAGCTAAACCCATTAACGCAACCTCTAAATTCTACATAAAATGAGTCTGCTGGCATGGAAAGAAGAAGACACGCTGCTATTTTGCACATTCAAAGCTTAGACAAGATAGAATGCACAGCAGTTACCACTCTCCACCCGCCTATCAGGATGAGCGTGTGTGCATAAAGAGTGTACGCAATGGAGTATGCAATAAGTTTTTAATATTTCAAATTCAAATATATACATGTATATATATGTGTGTGTGTGTGTGTGTGTGTGTGTATGTGTACATATACGCATACATATGTATGTATGTATTCATACATTTATATATGAATGTATGTTTGTAACTATGTACACAGAGATCTCAAAGGTAGTGAAACAGCCCTCACGATACTGTGTTATGTGTGCGAGCACTACTTGGTCTTTCAAAGCCATTTTTGTGTGTGTGTACAAAGTACATCTAGTAAATACTACATTAAGTATTTTCTTGCATCAAATGACATTACTTTGTTACAGGAAAGAAAAAACTTTCAAAAATAATCGTGTTTGTTTGCGTTTAAGATATCTGCATATATATATGTGTGTGTGTGTGTGTGTGTGTGTGTGTGTGTGTGTGTGTGTGTGTGTGTGTGTGTG
>NC_068992.1:26729586-26733456 GCF_001194135.2 Octopus bimaculoides
TATATATATATATATATATATATATATATATATGCATTTATGTATGTATGTATGTAGGAGTGAATGTATGTGTATATGTATTTATTACGTATATATGAAATGCTCTTTAAATCAAGGAGGAAAAAGAATTCAAATTTCTATGAAATACTATAAAAATGGATTATTTTGCTATAGGAATGCATTTTCGGTTGAGTATTGATTTGAATATTATCTAAATTCTGTAGTTAATAGCCATTTAAAGTCGAAAGAAATAGGTAGCTATCTTCACAGGTGACATAAATTGTTTTAAATGTGTTCTTTTTCTGTCGCTTTTTTGTGTGTACCTATAGTTAAATTTGTGTGTATATGAGCAGAATGGTTTGTTTAGATTTTTGAACATAGCGATTAAAAAAAAGCGTAGCAAAAACTTGTGAACTTACGCAATAAATACAAGGAATGCATAAAATAAACACAAAAAAAAGGATAAATGTCAGGTTGAAACCTAGACACCAAAGTTTATGAAGAGAAACAAAAACGGCCAAAACATATAAGAAGGAAGAGAGACAAGTATAAAGCAAAATACAATTCAGTTAGTTATATGGGGATTCAAATTACTACAAATACATCATGCCCATGCACATATCTATACACTCAGACACACACGCACACACACACACAAACATGCAAACACATACGCACGTACACACACAAACATACAAACACACACACTCACACACACACACACACACACACATATATATATATATATATATATATATATATATATATATACATGCATAAACACGCTGGCATGCACACACATTTATATAAAGATACATCCATGTACGAGGGTACACATAACATACATATAAGCCAATAAACGTTTACCCACGGGCATAGGCTCACAGGTAGGAGGTCTACAAAGTGAGATATGCTTTTGATTAAGAATCATTGTAGATATATCATCGCATACTTTTCTATAACATTAAATGTATTTAAAATACTGTTAGGGTAAAACTCACTTTTAAACCAGTACAAACAAGTCCCTTTAAATTTTTCATAATTTATGTGCATAATGATTCAACTGCATGTTTGGACATGCAAAATATAAATATATGAACTCCGAAAAATAACAGGTAATTCAATGTCATAATACAGCTATTAATAATTAAACAGTTATATAATTACCTCCCTATTATTCAAGTATAAATATGTTTTTATATGTCATTAGAATGACACATAAGCATGATTAAATTATGAAATTTGTCAACGTAATTATTTGCATTAGAAAAGTTGACAAATAATTCAATGGGTTTGTATAAGGATCACATACCTGCTCGTATAAACATCTCTTGTATAAACGCATTAGATATAATTCCGCATTAATATATATATACTTAGGGGCGAATATATTTCACAACAGGTGGTTAAATAACAATGATGCGTTGATTCATAGCTTATTTTTCTAATTTCGTTTCCGTAATTGGATTGCAAAATTCTTGATGTGAATCCATGTGTTGAAACAAATCTTTTATTTTCTTGAGAGGGTCATTATGCTAAGAATACTAAACACACGCTCCCGCTCAAAATTACTTCTTTATTGTTGCTCAGTCGGTTAGATATCTAACCAATTAACTAATCGATCGCTCGTTTAATGTGTTCTTTAAACGATCAGTTGATTGTCTGTTTGAAGCAATAAAGAAGTAACAGTGAACCAGTGCTTGTGTGTATAATTATTGGTGCAATGACCCCCTCAAGACAACGTTATCTTTATAATTCGGTGCGCTCTATTTTACCTAGGTGACAAAACAAAATGGAGAACAAAAAGAAAATCGTTGAGGGCAACCGTTGTTTAATTGTAAGTTCTTTTCAAAAACGGCATTTGAGAAATAAGTGGTGAAAGAAAGGTGAAAAGAGAATTAGCTTTTAGTGAGATAACAGACGCGAACAATAAGAGCAATTAATGAAGATAGTAACACAGAAATATAAATCACTATTATAGGTTAACGATGGTAAGGTCAACGAACGTGTAGAGGGGGCTGCCAACTATACTGTGCAGCAGTACATTATGCAGCAATATATTGTCAGCATGGGGTTTTACAACCAATAGTTGCTGAACTTCAGCATTATTTTCATCAAAGCAGTCTCTATCTATGACAGTAGCATATCCACGTGTTTCAGCAGCACATTGGAGAACCTGGTCTCGAGATTCTTCCCATACTGAAGTATTTTTAATGCTAGACAAGCAAGTCTAAAGCACTTCCATCAATACAGCATCGTATATCTTATGGACATTCACACGCTGGGGAATGTCAAATGGCCCCTTTCTCTCTTTCACTATAATCATCATCCGGCAATTTGCTCGCACCAGACTATAGTCTGTCCATCATTCTGATCCAGGAAAGGATTTGACATTACAAATGTCATAGATGTCACGCTTGCAGATAATTGCATAATCCAGCAAGTGGCAAACTTTAGACCTGAGATGCATTCACATTGTCGTGTGATCATCTTTGTGCATAGAATGAATGCTTGCGATGCAAAGTTCATGTTCGTCGCAAAGCTCCAGCAGCATGAGACCATTGTTATTCATTTTCCCCACACCAAAACGTCCTAGAGTTCCATATGTGCCATTCTGTTCCAACCCTGGCATTGAAATCCCCCAGTAGAATGACTTTATCAGAATTGGGAATTTTCCCAAGTATAGCTCTCAGCTGGGTATAAACATGGTTTTTATCTCATCACAACTGGTCAAAGTAGGTGCATAGGAACTTATTAGTGTAGCAAACTACACACCTTTCAGGTGCTATCGTAAAGTCATTAGACGTTCATTTATAGGAACAGGAAGCTCCTCTAAATTCTTAAGGATATCAGATCAAACGGCAAAGCCAACACCAACCTATCCGCGCTCCTCCTTCGGCCTCCCCTTCCAAAAAGAGGTGTGTCCACTTCCTACTTTTTCAAGATGACCATCACTCTCTATACGAGTCTCTGAAAGTGCAGCTATATCAATGTTACAGCGGTTCTGCTCGCTAACAACAAGTGCAGTGTGTCTTCGAGGCCTACAATCGCTATCCAAGAGTGCGCACATTCCAACATGAAATGTTCAAATTCCATCCAGATTCTGTAAAACAATTCTCTTTGTTTTTCGAGCGCAGGGTGGGCATCTGTCAGACGCACTAAACTGACCAAATATAGAAAGACAGGCAATTTTTGGTTCATATATGCAGAGTGACCTTCTCCTAGAGACGTTCTTCAACAGAAGCGGAGTAGTGCCTCACTCTCAGTGGTCTTGTAGCACACCGGACACCATCAAGGAATTTCTGCGTACCCGTGATGTTGCTAGATAGCTGTTAAGCCTGCACTAAGTCCATCCGACCTTTTAACAGGTCTTGTTTTTAGTCCCGCTGGGTTTCTAGCAACCGTTCTCAACAGGGTGGTCTATTCACACTACAAGTTCATGTTTATACTTGTAATTATTGGGGCTCTTGGTTATGTAACCCACTGCCTAAAAAACAAATTTGAGAAATTAGGCTTCTCAAAACCAGAAAGGAAAAAGCTAAATCAAAGACTACAGATCCAGTCCATCACTGGAAATGTAAAAATCTGTAAAACTTTTCAGAAGTTTATCATTTAAATATATATTAGCCAGTCTAGATATGCAACTATATACATGAGAATACATACATAAAACAAATCATACAAATTTGCACGTATACATAGATACAAACAAAAATACCTTGTTGTTGATGTTGAAATTCCAGTGAAGGAGCCTTGACAAACAGACACACATACATCCATCCATACATGAACGCACACACACACACACATACACACACACACACACACACACACACATAAAACGCTAATGTACACTCGTTTACATGCACA
>NC_068992.1:26733466-26736541 GCF_001194135.2 Octopus bimaculoides
AGAGAGAGAGAGAGAGAGAGAGAGAGAGAGAGATTGTGTGTACGTGTTTACGAGATTTGATGTTTAATATTTAGTAAGAAAATTTGGTTGCGTTCTCAACATAACAAATCAATTTTACTTCTTGCTAGTGATGTACTTAATTGCCTATCGGTTAAGATATTCCCGCATTGACTAAGATGTTACTGTGCAGTAATCAGATAGCAGTGTAAATGTGTTGCGAGTTTGAAAGGGAAAATGAATTAACTATTACACTTTGATCTCAACAAAATATTTGCCGTATTTTTGGTAAAACTACCGTAATATTCAAAACTACCCAAAATTAAATTATTGTGTGAGTTAGCCGTTGGAAAGAATTGAACTTTGATCTTTGAAATTACGACACATAAAACTACAGATATATTACGAAACACTCGCCTTTCGTTGTATGAAAATATTTATATGTGAAAGTGAAAACAATATATAAAGTATTGGACAAATTAAATGTTAATGAACATGTTTTCTCATTTTCACTTCAATAAACATACAAAAAATTGTTTCTTTGTTTAATTATTGTGAGAATATAGCATATTTCTCTTATAAACGAGTTTGCTTCATAACAAAAATTACTTTCTTGAAAATGTGTTATTAGTTGTTGAAAATTTAATGTTCTGGTGTCGAGATAGTATTCTTAGTGTTAATGGTTCTTCATCTCATAAATTTATACATTCTAACATCTAAAGGGGTTTATTCTAAAGAAAGTCCACATATACACGCACGCACACAAACATACATATAAATGTATTAATTCATTTTACGAAGATATTAAGTTGCGGTACATTCCCTGTTTGTCTCCTGAGTGAAAGTCACAGTTACGGGATAATGCAAATGTAAATTAAAAAACAAATATATAAGAATAACAGAAAAAAAAAGGCAAACTGAAACGAGATAATGGGGCAAGGTTTGCATCAAAAACACTTCGAAATATTATAAGCAACGAGAAATAAAAATTGTCATATTAGACAGATAAAACGTTGGTATGTGAAAGATTTTCCTTTTTTAAAAGTTAGCGTGTAGTAGCCTCCTTTCAGTTACATATTGCAAAAGTATCAAACATTTTTCTCTAATTACAGCTCAGGGTCAATAATTTTAATAGGAGGAGTGGGGGGGGGGGATCGATTACATCGAACTCAGTATCCGCGAAAGGCAGTAAGGCAAAGTTGACCTGAATGCTATTTGATCTCGGTACATAAAGAGTCGAAAGAAATGTCGCTAAGCATTTTGGCCGAGGCTACCGACTCTGCTATTTCACCGCCTTTGACGTCTCATAAAACAAACTCTTCCTACATTAGGCACGAAGCCTGAAATTTTGTAAAGTGAACTAGTCTATTACATTGATACCAGTTCGCAACTACGTCCGGTTTGCTAAAGATTTTGCTATGTCGCCGCTTTGATCTCATAAATTAAAGCAGTCATCGTGGCACTCCGTCGGTTGCGACGACTAGGGTTTCAGTTGATCCGATCAACGGAACAGCCTGTTCGGGAAATTGACGTGCAAGTGGTTGAGCAATTCAAAGACACGTGTACCCTTTACGTAGTTCTCGGAGAGATTCAGCGTGACACAGTGTGACAACGCTGGCCCTTTGAAGTACAAGTACAACAGAAACAGGAAGGAATAATGAAAGTTGTGGTGAAAGAGTACAGCAGAGTTTGCCACCCCCTCCCCCGCCGAAGACATGTGGAATTTTAAGTGATTTTGCTCAATAAATACTCACAACGCCTAGTCTGGGAATCGAAATCGCGATCCTACAGCTGCAAGTCCACTGCACTAACCACTGGGACATTGCGACTCCACCATGCTGTCATAATGTATATGTCAAAACAAAATGCAGGATGGTGGTGTCTGGATGTTCTTTAGATCACGTTTCTCCTGAATCATATTTGACCTTGGATGAACAACGTCTCCTAGGGACATAAAACCATTACTAATATGAACGCTATAAATATTTAATTATATGTGTACATATTTCATAAAAACAAAACTTGAGTGTTAAGACATGTACGATTCTAGACTTAGGTGTATATTTAGGTGAAAAAAAATGTCTACAAGCCGATGAATTCAAACAGTGTCCTTTGAGGAATATAGCAATGATAACATGACAAAATAACAAGAAACATAACTACTTTTTGATATTTACAGATGTATTTCGTATCAGGAACGTGTGCTAAAAATGATCTTCAGTCTAAATCAAACTTAATAAACTAATGTCCATATAGATTTCCAATAATCAGTAGTGAAAATTATATATATCGAAATACAGCAATCTAAAACACTAACAGGAAGAAGTACATATGCATATTGTTTTTATACACTTATAGACACACGCGCACACAGAAACACACAAACACACACACGCACTCAAACACACAGATACACATACATATATATACATACAACTTATATGTTTGTATGTGCGTCTGTGTTAGGCAAACTTGTATTCGGTTGCGAAACACGTGTAAAGATTATGTAACATATTATGTCATGATTTTAATATATACATAACATAGCTCTCTGGTTTCATTCCGCTGTCCGATATACACTATAAAGTATTCAAATGCCCATAATTCCGAAAGAAAATAGGATAAATAATATTTAATATTTTGAATATTTGATCGGAATAAAAGGCGGCGAGCTGGAAGAATTGTTTCCCCGCGTCGGACAAAATGCTTAGCGGCATTTCGTCCATTTTTTTACTTTTTGTGTCTAAAATTCCGCATAGATCGGTTTACCTTCCATCATTCCAGGGATGACGGAAGTGGGAACGACGTTATTAACCTATCCCCCCACCTTGGAAATGCGGTCTTTATACCTAAATTTGCCACCGATATACCCTCGGAATTCTACTCACCGTTTAACTGTCACCTTATGTCATTGCAATTAGCAATTTTTCAGTATACATACATATATGTGTAGGGGGGGGGGAGCAAATCCAAAATAAAAAAATGAGGCTAAACAACCAACGTCACTAAAACCTACACAGTGAATATATTAGAATGACGTTCAAAGTATTAGATGGAAAAATAGGTTTGGTCTCATAT
>NC_068992.1:26739407-26740231 GCF_001194135.2 Octopus bimaculoides
ATATATATACATGTACAAATATACATTATATACATAGAGAAAGACACAGAGAAGCGCATACATGTACGCACAAAAACATGCTAAATGTGTATACATATATGCATATATATATGTGTGTATGTAACAGGAATAAAAATGGAGAAAATCACATCTTTAATTGGTGATCACACTATACATTACCGATGATCGTTTCTATTGTACCAACATATTTCAATACAGAAAAAGGTATATAGTCAGATTAATACATTAGAAACGTTATCAAAGCAATCTTACTTTACTTTGAATTTAACCCAATTTGGATGGCTCTGGTAACGTTGCGTTAGCATATATATTCCAACATATTAATCTGACCGATATTCCATACCGTTTTTTCTTTGTCTAAATAAGCGAGCACAACAGAAAGGGTTTTCAGTAATGTACGGTATATTTACCAATTAAAGATGTGGATTCCTTCATTTTATTCACTTCTTCTCGTAGAACAGGATTTTCTTGTAATTTTTCTACGCGATATTTGGATTTAATTCGGAAACATGAAGAATTACCACGGATATTTATTCAACTTGCAATTATTGGTATCTGATCATTTGTTATACTTAACCAAATTCCTTTCACACAGTGTTGTATAGATACTCTCTCTCTCTTTACTCTTTTACTTGTTTCAGTCATTTGACGGAGTAAATCGACCCCAGGACTTCTTCTTTGTAAGCTCAGTACTTATTCTCTCGCTCTCTTTTTGCCGAACCGCTAAGTCACGGGGCCGTAAACACATCAGCATCGGTTGTCAAGCGATGGTGGGGGGACAAACACACACACAAACACACATA
>NC_068992.1:26740432-26743035 GCF_001194135.2 Octopus bimaculoides
ATATATATATATATATACGACGGGCTTCTTTCAGTCTCCGTCTACCAAATCCACTCACAAGGCATTGGTCGTCCTGAGGCTATAGTAGAAGACACTTGCCCAAAGTGTCACGCAGTGAGACTGAACCCGGAACCATGTGGTTGGTAAGCAAGCTACTTACCACACAGCCACTCCTTGATTTATTAATCTGCTCTTCTTCTTCTTAAGTATATATATGCATTTATATATGCGTACATACATACATACATACATATATACATATAGCAAAAGGAAATTCAAAATGCACTGATATACATTAAGATTTTTTTTTTGTTTTTAAACAACCGTTTTCACATATTTCTCTGATTTTCAAAAGTTGTAGAATCCTATGTACATGCTACTTATACATAAGCGTTGACTAACGAAAAAAAGACACTGAATAGCTAAATCTTATGTCTGCATACATGGACACAAACCATAACTATTTAACCACTCAAACTACATAGAAACAATTCCTGTACACTCTACTACTGGACGTATTACATTTAGAGAACTTTAGCTTGGGACCGTCATTAAACATGTTCATTCAACCGTGTCAGGTTTGATTTTCTGCGCAAAAGATATAGTCACATTAACGCACAGACGCAGTGGCGAAACCTGCTAAAATTTATAAGATTACTTGTAATCACGACATCTTCTTCTGCATTTGTCAGATAAAATTCAGATAACATTGATTGCTAGGGATTTAATTAACATAAAACTCAAAATACTAGTTATATTAAGAAAGGCAAGGCTACCACATCTCCCACACCGCATACACGAGTGTCACTCACTTGTGGATGGCATGGTTCCTGCTTATGGCAATGATCTCTCGTGGCGAATACACATCCTTAGGACTGCATCACAAATACTGGCCCTGTTTATTCACTGCCAGAAGATATTTCTTCCCGTGACAATTGTAGGGACTGTACACGATTCAGGAGATGACCACAGCGGATTGCTTCTTCTACATCCTTGACCGTGATTCGGCTACGAACACACATCATGGGTCTCATGAAAACAATCTCCTCTCAACAGACTAGCATTCAATCACTAGCTGACATGCTCGAAATGCTGGGTTACACGTGTACTGCATCTGCTTTTCTCTATCTCCTATTACTAGTATACGGGCAACGGTTTCACATAGCCAGCTGGTCATTTACATCAACGAACTAGCTCGAACCCAGTCGTCTTTTTCCCTCCCGGCCCCGCACTAACCACAATACCTATTCCTTCTTTACGGCATCTGGGCTGTTCTTCTTGATGATGTTCATCTGTGACAGTTTAAACAGAATACTAACAGCTTCGAACTCACACTCACCGTTCTCATTGAAACTGCGAAGGTCATGTGTACTATTTCTTCTTTCCAGTACACTATGTATGTATATACGTATCTATGAATTTCTATTATTACATGTAATAATAATATAAAAAATTAGTTACTCTATACGCTTGTTCTATAGAAAATGATTATTCTTAACGAAGAATACTATTGACACTGACTTCGAAGATTCACCAAGTTAAGCCATCATCCGACGATGACTTACCTAGCTATAACTTCGAAGTCACAGTATATATATATACAACTCAAATGTGGACATAATATACCTTGACTACAACTCAAATATGGACTCAATATACCTTGACTTTGCAAAAGCTTTTGATAAAATTAATCATGGTATGATACGCCTCAATCTGCGTGTTCATGGCATAGCTGGAAAGCTTAGAGAGTAGTTACATGACTTTCTGAAAGATAGAAATCAGGCATTGGTGGCCAATGGAGCCACCTCAAAGAAAACACATATAGTGAGTGGTATTTCACCGGGCACTGTGTTGGAACCACTGCTTTTCCTAGTGGCCCTCTCAGATATGCCCTCAGCTGCCCGGATTGCTACGCAGAAGATAGGAAAGTCTCGCAGAAAATACAAAACCGTAGCGATGTTTCACGCCTGCAGCAGGAGTTGGACATAATTTACAGATGGGCTGAGGACAATAATATGCAGTTTAATGCAGAAAATTCCAAGACCTGCGCTACCAGCACCCAAAACTGAACGTATGGCTGACAGGATACACTGGCTCAAGCGGGACCTGAGTATGGACATCAGTGATGATACCTCTTTCCAAGATCACATCACCAAGATGGTGACAAAGTGCAAACGGCTGGTTGGAGCTTGAAAACCTTCAGAAATCAGAGAAAAGTATGCTCTTCTGGAGGAAGTTGTCCTTAGCTTTATCCAACACAAGCTCTCTGTAGTTTTATTGTAATATTCTTATGTCAAAACCTTTTTGATGTTTTATTAATTTTTTCCACGGATGAGAATGGTAATACCCGATTAAATTAATTTAATTTAATTATTATTTTGATTATTATTATAATCAATTTAATTTTTTTCCATGTTCTGTTTTCTTACATGTCAGTATTATCATTCAAAACGATCGTATGAATTAAAAATATATATAAACTTTTAACATCTCTTCTCCATTTTTAAACTATTAGTTGGGTTTATATAGGACTTTATCCTATAATACTCATAACACATTTTTAATGATATATATATATATATATATATATATATATATATATA
>NC_068992.1:26743272-26750732 GCF_001194135.2 Octopus bimaculoides
GGAAGCTGAATTGATGACTTCATGGAAAGGATCAGCCTCATTATTCATGGGAATGAATATTCTTTCATCTATTGAAAACATTTTTCATCACAATGTATACATCAAAGTATATTCACAAAAAGATTCTTTGTTAAAAATATACAATAATAAAATTGCAATAAAATATATAATCATACGTTCCACTCCACCTTGTATTGATGTCTTTTTCCTATTCGCAATTAATACATATTTATTAGATGCGGAAGAGAGAGAGACAGACAGACAGACAGACAGACAGACAGAGAGAGAGAGACAGAGACAGAGAAACAGAGATGGATATAGGTATATGAGATATATAATGTAGTAAAATCATTGTTTGAAACAATTACGCACTGGAATAAAAAACAGATGTAAATGTTTATCGTTATTTCCTTTACATCTATTTGCATTCTTAGTGCAGGTACTAAACATACTTATACGCAACTACATTAAATTTCTTTAACGGTGCATGTACATAATACTTTTATTTCTCAAACACGACAAATGCACAGTAAAATAGTGAAATCCTAACAATAATACCTTATTTTATAGTCATGCACAACGCAATATCTGCAAATAGGAGCAGTTATGCCAATATCAGAATTGGAAAAGCTGGAACATATTTTGGATTTGTGATAACATTTGGTAACTAAAAAGGAAACAATATCAGTAGAAAACATATTTACAGTCTACATTTCAATATGTCTGCTACGTTTCTCTATAGCAGCAAAATATGGCACCAATTCAAAAGACGAAATCACTGGAAAACTTTCAGTTCATTTAAATAATTTTTGCACGATATCTTACTTGTAAACATATAGGGATCGAAACACAATAATACTGAATAAAATTGAGATGGACACATAATAAATTAAGTGTAGCATGTTCTATCAGAGACATGACTGCGTTACGGTTAAATATTTCTTTATCAATTTCTTTTCGTGCACACTGTTATTTTGTTTGATGCGATAAATTTTTCAAAACCATGTATCTCTCACGGTATTATAAATGTCATTTTGTGACATAGATAATAAATGCTCATTAATAGTGCCAGAGAGCTGTATTTATGGGGTTGTCACAAGCTATCAAGTAAACAGTAACTACTAAAGCTATCACTGCTGGATTTTTAATTTTTACCAGTTAATTCCATGTTATTATACAGGGGTTCCACAAGGTCTGGGGCCATGGAGTAAATAAAATCATAACATAAAAAATTAAATATAAGAAATAATAAATTCTTAAAGTATGTGATAATCCCCATATACGCAAACTTTGTACACATCCTGTATATAATTTATCTCATGTTCGCCACATGTTCCTTGAATTTTTGGTTTGCATTTGGTTATCAATTAAGCTTCCACAAGTAATCCTCAAATGTTTTCCTGATGAAATTTTACAATTCAAATAAAATAGAGCCCCTACATTTTGTCATCCACTCATACAAACTTCCTCTGAAATTCAGTTATTTTGTTTTAAATATTTTTCATGTCATATGTTCCAGCGTTCCATTAGGAGAAGCATATATCAAAATTTTATTTCATATTTCTCCTCCTGCTCATTCGTTATTCAAGTTCATTAGCTCCTGTTATGACTCACATAACTTTAGACCGTAGGAACGTAGATATTCGGGCTATTTTCTCTACTCTAGATATCGCTTCCTTGTTACAACGAGAAAGAGATACGACATTACATCACATAATATTTCTCCAGCATGTTTTGCACGATAAATAAATAATGTTTATATCTCTCTTCCTATGAAAATACTTCAATTACACACAAACAGTTTATGAGTTATTTCGTTCATCTCGTTAAATTATTGTAATTTTCACGTCAGAATGCGAAATGTAGCGGTTAACATAAACACGGCACAAGTGTTGTAAAAGATAGACACCTACGCTATTTGTTTTCAGGAATATATTTTACACATTTGAATTACTTTTCTAGCTACAGCTTGTGAAATGGTCCATTACATTTGACATAATTACGTTTCACAAGAATTAATTGGTGTATAGAGTGTAATGTAAATTCTTTCTTTTGCTGGCAAAACAGATTTGTTTTCAGCTTTACGAAGCTCACAAAATTTCACACAAATTTCTGTGGAAGAACTGGTGATGCAATTCAATTCTTTGTTGAAGTGTTTAATATTTGCTTATGTAGCATTAGGTTGTAGAAAAAGAAAACAAGGTAAGATAAAAGTATTAAGGCCTTAAGTAAATTTGATAACCATTTAGCATACAGACGCACTTTGGGGGATTATTTCGATTCTGTTACAAGCTTCGTTTAACGCTATATACCATATATCTATAGGTTGTAACCAATACTATATGTAGTTGACCGTTGTAAAGGTGTATCCTTCAAGAAAAGCCGAATTATCCAAGCATGTTTCAGCACTGTATTAGTATCTTTCTATATACGAAGATATTATACAGATAGACAACTTTGTTTACATTTGACTATTAAAAAGATAGATAAACTCTATAGACGCATCTCGGTAATATATCGGGAGCATTCAAACAACGCGTTGTTAATAAACCAATAATTTATTAAACAAGCTAACTCCTTATACTTATATGAGAAAATTCACCTATGGATAATATTCGGTACATAAGTAGAATATATGTGAACAGTTAAAGGGGTCACTGGTTTGATGATGAAATCCCAAGACACGTTTAGAAATAGTATACAGCAAAAATGTGTTTATATCTCTCTATCTCTATGACCAACAATGTGGGCAAGAATGCGTGTGTAGATAGATAGATAGATAGATAGATAGATAGATAGATAGAAAGATAGATAGACAGACAGACAGACAGACAGACAGACGTACAGGCAGACAGACAGATACATAGATATATATATATAGAGAGAGAGAGATAGGCATACGTATATTTATATATATAGATATAGCTAAAGTCATACATACATGCACACATGTATGTAGGTATGTATGTATGTATTGATACAGGCACCTGCTGTTATGTGCAGATTACTACGTAGAAAATATTTTAGACTGTGCCTGAGTTGGGACGAAGAATCTGTTAACAATCATTAATAAATTGTTCTCGAATTTCAGCGTTGGATCATTGCAGTAAATATCAGTAAAACACTAGATGGATGCTATATATTCTATTTTCTCTTATATTAGACATTATCAGATTTCAGGAACGCACTGTATACTCTTAGTGTTAGTCACTGTTCTTACTGCTCTCAGAGAGCGAGTTTGTGTCAGATAAAGTAATAAATGGCAAACCCCCCACAGAAATAGTTGTTCTTATATTAATTTCGTGATAGAGTTCGCATTCTTGCTTGACGGCACCTCATTTCATATAAATCAATTTGGAAAGAATGAACGTCACACAATCGAATTTCAGAACATAAACCTCTTGATGTACATGATCAGAAAAGTAGCATTTATCCTACGGCTACTAGCTGGAACCCTAGACTTAACCATCTGAGCCATTGCCAAAATGTTAATAAAAATTTGTCGGCTAATTTCCCAGAGTATTAGTATTGATATTTCTCGTTTTTGTTTCTTCTCTTTTTTCGTGTACATTAATATAAATTCAGCGTATTCAAATTGCTGTTGAAGATATCTATCCAGTGAGTATTCAAATATAAGTTGCCCAGGTGATATGGCTATCGTCACAGCTGTCGTAGCGTTTATAGTTGTTTTTCTAATTGCACTTGCTTTTGTTGTTGCTGTTATTAACAGTTGTTTGTTGTTTTCGTAGCTTCTGTGTTTTATAATATTGTTGTTCTTGAGTGGATGTAAGAGACAATACATTGATAAACATGGATAAAGCGAATATATTTCGAAAATATATTTATGTAACAACAAATCTATACAAAAATGAAGAAAAATAATGAGACCTACTTAAACGTTAAATTGAATATCTAAAATACTGTTAATGTGGAAACGGTGGGGGAACGTTATCCAAATTCTGGAAGAAGTGGAAGTCATTGGAAGGAGAGCAAGGTCAGGTGTGTATGGTGGATGATGGAGAACTTCCAACTCCAACTCCTGTCGTTTCGCCAATGTCATTTTTGCGATGTGTAGTCTGGCATTGTCTTGCAATAAAATAGGTGTGGATCTGTTGACTAATCTAGACCGTTTTTTTTTTGTAAGTTTCTGCATCATTTGGTCCAGTTGGCTGCAGTATAATTCGGCCGTGTTTGATGAGCTTTGGTGGCTCGTCTTTGTCCAACTATTGTGCTGGACGTTTACGGTTGTTGTATTGGATCCACTTCCCATCACATGTTGCAATTCGATTCAAAAATGATTCATTTTTGTGATGAGGAGGTAGCATAATGCAGGCTTCCAAACGTTGCTGTTTCTGATTTTCATTGTGTTCATGTGGAACCCAGTTATCCAACTTTTTCACTTTACCGATTTTAGCTAGGAGAGTCAATATTGTTTGCTTGCTAACACCAAACAACAACGATAACTCACGGGTATTTTGAGACGGAACTGACTCGTGGTTGGCTTTCAGTTCGTTATATCTACCTTTGTTTCTGGTCGACCGCGTTGCTCATTTGTGAGGTCAACGTTACCAGGTTTTGCAAACCAATTTGATACTGTCTGCTGTATAACACCATTAGAATGAAATACTCCATTAATATTCCGAGCCGTCTGTGATGCTGTATTTCCAAGAACTCATATTTCAAAACTGTACGAATTTCCGACGTATCCATTTCTAATCAAAAATAGCAAAAACGATTTAAAAATACTTTATAGAGCGCATAATAAGTTAGAATAAAGAAATAAATGTGTCAGATTTCTAACAAAAAATAAAGATTGTCAAATTATAATAATGGCGCAAAATGAGCAACTGTCAACGTTTACCATATACCTTACTACAAATTTCATATTTAACGACCTAATATGTGAAACATTTTACAAATACACCAGTTATAGCTTTTGTACACTAATTCTCTATTTGTTTATGTCTTATCCTCTTATCCTCTCTCTCTCTCTCTCTCTCTCTCTCTCTCTGTACATATATATATATATATATATATATATATATATATATATATATGGCATTCGTATGGCTTACCTGCCTTTTGTTTATATATGCAATACCGCAGACTTAAATGTTCATAGAAATTCTAATGCCCAGCCTATGGTATGTGATCACATACCTGGCAATTAGGTGTTAGAGATAACTCCTTAGACAACGAATATAAAGGTAGCAATAGGAAAATATCTAATTCTAACTTGGACTATTCTTATTACCAAGGCAACTCTCAAATCAGAGAGATTGGTGTAGTAAATGTGCTGACCCGAACTCTATTTGTAAGAGGGACAGCAACGTGAGCCTTAAAAAATGTCACGAGCTAAAAGCCGACACGCCTAAATAAACACGCCTATTTACAACGCTTTAGAAACTAGACTAAACTCTGAAATTTAACCTTCACATTTTCAACACAAAAGGTAAACTTCTCATTGGCAAGAAAATAAGGCCAACAACTTCGAAGTCACTGAGTCACTGTCAGCACAATTATTGATAACATTAACATATATATACACACACATAGCTTACAGAATTTCTAATTGATTATCCTTGTAACCCAGTAAGGGAACTATCAAAGCGTCTCTGAATATAGTATGTATGTAGCCAACGCCATCTGGTCGCAAAAGGCGCACAGATATTTCTGCATGAATAATCATTTTATAATGCCAGGCGTCCTTACAAAAGTAACTTATTACGAATTCTCTAAGCTGGCTTAATCTAATTTAACACAGGTATTGCCGTGGCCGTTATGGTAATACTTCAACTAATTCAGTATTCAAACTTAAAATTACGACTGCGAGTTACGTTTCTCTGAAGATTTGACAATGCAATTGTATTATATGCTTTATATTACATAACATACCATAATCATATATTAACACTCTGCCGTGCGGTGTAGATGGAGTATTTAGTCATCTCTTAAGTCACATCAAGTACATCAGACGGATAATACTTTTCTTAAAATGCACGCGTTAACTACCAAGTCTGTTTTTGTATGTACTAATCTTGCATAGTATTCCTAAACGCTTTAAGAAATCTTGAAGTTTCAGTGGGATTGACTATAATGTTCTGATCACAACTAGTAAGACTTTTACATTACCTTCTCGCATACCACACAATCTTCCCATTACAACTTTTAAGTCGTAGTTTCTGATGATTTTTTGTGGAGTGTTATATTACTTGTGGACACGCCCATACACGCATGCACACATATATCTATACCCATATACGTACACACACACACACATATATACATGTATATGTATATGTATATATATTCGTGCGCGCGCGTGTGTGTGTGTGTGTGTGTGTGTGTGTGTGTGTGTGTGTGTGTGTGTGTGTGTGTGCAGTTGAACACATGTCATAAGACAAAATTATGTTTCAGTATTTGAAAAGAAGATATTCTTATGGCGATATACAATCGCAATGGAAACACGCTGCACAGTTTCAGTTAAATTCTAGCGAATAATCGTATGGAATTCATCCAATTAAATGCAAGCATTACTTTAAGTATTTTCAGATCTAATGTCATGCGATCTTAATGACTTCATCACATCATTTTCTAACGCTACTATGAATCCTATGGAGAAAGTATTCTTATATACGCAAAGTGTTAAACGGTTCTGAATGTTTGAACGTCTTTCGGTGGAGTATCTGAAATCTACAATGAGTATGTATAAGTATTTTGGTGAAATAAACTGGGTAGAATAAGTTTCAGTTACTGGGATACCCAAATTCTAAAATGTATTGTTAAATAATAGACAGTAATAAATGAAAAATATAACATATTGCAATGACTGCTTAGCCAAAGAAAAGAAAAAGAAAATATTATTTTTCAATTTTCTTTGTATGAAAAAACACTTAAAGTAATTAAAAATTTAATACAACTTGAAAAATGTTCTTTAAAAGTAAGTAATAACAATAATAAATTAATATAAGGAATTGAAAAATTAAAAGGTTGAAAAAATTTAGAATGAAGATTTGACAAATTAAATAAACATAATCTGAAAACTAGAAAATTAAGTTAAAAGATAAAATTGCACTGAAAAGTTTGTAAAAATATATTTTGAGTAAAGAATAAAAATACTAAAAGCTATAAAAGTAGGGTTGGGTTAAAAAATGTCCTATATTTAAAAAAATCTGATAAAAACGAAAAGCATAGACTGTTCTATCGATTTGTTTCACGAATTTTGACTTTACCGGAATTTTTATTTTCAGATTAGGAAGCCTTCATTAATAACTGGTATAGAAGTATTCTTTATTCTTTTATTTTTTTTCAGTCGTTTCACTGCGGCCATGCTGGAGCACCGCCTTTAGTCGAGCAAATCTACTCCAGAACTTATTCATTGTAAGCCTAGTACTCATTTTATCGGATCTCTTTTGCCTGAC
Source organism: Octopus bimaculoides (assembly GCF_001194135.2). Classification (NCBI taxonomy): domain Eukaryota; kingdom Metazoa; phylum Mollusca; class Cephalopoda; order Octopoda; family Octopodidae; genus Octopus; species Octopus bimaculoides. The sequence continues at coordinate 26,750,694 of NC_068992.1, forward strand.
AGCTAAGTTACGGAGACGCAAGCACATCAACATCTGTCG
>NC_068992.1:26751021-26751768 GCF_001194135.2 Octopus bimaculoides
ATGTATATATATACGTCGGGCTTCTTTCAGTTTCCGTCTACCAAATCCACTCACAAGGTTTTTGGGTTTTGTTATTTTTAAAGAAGATTTTTTAAGTTGTTACATTCTCTTGAATTAGCATGTCAGGCGAAAAGCTTAGCGGCATTTCGTTCGTCATTAGGTTGTGAGTTCGAACTATGCGAGGTTTAATTTGCCTTTCATCGTTGCGCACTGGTGTCGATGTAATCGCCTGACCTCCTCCACTAAAATTTCAGGCCTTGTACCTATCGTTGAAAGATGTTCGAAAATAGCTAGAGATTTCTTTAGATTTAACAAAACTTAGCATATCTCTTTACAATCACAAATCTGTTTGATATTTTGCTACACAATAAGTCCAGTGTTAGATCTATTCGGAGTGTTGCACGGATGACTAGTAGGAGGTTGTCGATTCCAGATACGTGGAGACAAAAGCCATTCCTTCCTTAAAATGTTTTGGACAAATTAAGAACATGGCGTTCCCTCAATACTCGCATCGAGCTTGGGAGATTTTTACATAGTCACGTGAAAGACATTACAAAGCAGCCAGAAAGCAATTGTGGCTATTGTATTAAGGAAAGAATGTGGTTTAAGCTCAAGATATTAGAGATACAGATATCAAATATGAGTTTGGAACTTAAATATATACGACAAATAACTGGTGTGCTGAAATTTCTTCAAGAAGGAAATTCTTTCGCTGTTAATTCTAATATATATATATATATATATATA
>NC_068992.1:26752182-26763728 GCF_001194135.2 Octopus bimaculoides
ATATATATATATATATATATATATATATATATACATGCATACATATATGTATGTATTCAATAACACTGTATATGTATATATATATATATGCATACATACACACACATGTATATGCATACGTATATATACCTCACTCCATATATATATTTTCGCATACACACACACGCACGCACATATGCCTGGTTGTGTATGTTTGTGTGTGTGTGTGTGCGTGTCTGTGTGTGCTAAAAAGCACACATTTCTTTTTTGTTTAAAATGGTTTTAATCTAAGAAGGCAAAGTTAAAAATAACAGCGCCTATATATTGGCTTAAACCCTTTGGATAGAAGAAGTCGCAGACGTTATCTAATTCCAGATAAACTGTTCTAAATAGCATTAATTGATTTTTCCTTTAAAGTTTCCAAAATATTATGACACCACCAATATAGAATATGTGGGTGAGCGAGTGTGTGTATGTGTACACATGAGTATATCTATATATGTATATAAATCCATATATGTATACACATACACACACACACTCACACACACATATATATATATATATATATATACATATATCGAACTAATCATAGATTAAATTATACTGTTAGCAGTATAATTTAATGTTCAACAAACACAGTGCTTATTTCGCCAGTAACCATATAATAGGAAACAAAATTTTTAAAATGACTTTCCTGAATTTTAAACAATTTTAATTATTTATAATATATTTGTGACAAAGCTTTGTATCGTTAAAATGATTTAATTAGCTTCTTCGTAATAGTAATTATAATCGACTGTGGCTTCATCATTATCTCTTTTGTCCAGTGTATTTATACATTAGGCTACGCATACTCATATGCATATACACACACACACACACAAACTTACACACATAAACACGTCTCCTCAAATACAAACAATTATATTCAAATATCAATTTGTCTTATCCAAATAGTAGTTTGAAATTAATGTTTTAAACACCTGTTGTTGACACATATTGAGTTAGAGGAATTTCGATTATAGTAATGAATACGTAGAATTGAACTCCTTAGAATGCTATATATTTTCAAACTGATATTTAAAAATTAATCTTATATTCAAAAGCATTTAATTTGTTATCTCTGTATGATACTTTAAATGAAAGGAGAGGTAACTTTTTTTTATATTATACTTCTACGCTTTTACGAAAGACTAAATTTGTATAATTTAATTTTAGGTCATAATTATAATTCAGTGAAAATGCGTTTCTACAATCCACTAATGTTCTTCAATATAAGAGTGGTTATTTTTCTATTTTTTTCTATTTTTTTCTATTTAATACTAATTTCCATAATTCACATAGTGTCTCAAATCTTTTCTTTATGTTGTTTAAATATTCTGAATTTATATCAATATCGACTGCTTCTCGAATAACATATATTGCTTTTCATTGTCTCTCACTGAATTTTAAGAGAAGTTTGCATTTGACGTGATAAGGTTAAACTTATCACTCAAGATTAATTGCAAACTTTCTCCATCATGATCTGTTGGATTGGCAGTAGCTTCAAAGTGTCTTACAAGAACTCATAATGGTATTAGGCATCTTCTGTTTATGTTTTTAATCTCATTTACAAGGATTTCCACATTCTTCAAATTCCATTTGGGCTATTACAACAAGTTAACACCAATCAGGTAATGAAGTCGATTGAGTCAACTACATTTATGCACTAAATAGATGCTGCGATATATCTTTGTTAAAATCGATTATTATGCATCTTAATTACTCTGAATATGCTAACTACTTAGTTATCTGTTAGTATGGTTCTATTCAAATTTTTATTTAAATAGATTTAAATTTACATAAATCATTATATAACACTGCATTTTATATAGCTACCAATCTGAAACAAACTTAGTAGATTCCACAAGAAAGAAGATGGAGGCATATAACGAATATTCAGTAAAACATCAATATACAAACATTGTTTGTAAATTCCAGTTCTTTCTTAAAGATGGTCTATTCAATGTGTAGTGATCACGATCTAAGTCTCAATATCAACACAAATCTTGTAAACGAGAAAGAAACAGGATTTCTGTGTTGAATCCTTACAATAGTGTGAACTCCACTGAAAGCTATATGATTTTAAATCAGGTGTCAATTTTGGACCACCCCGCGGTGAATTCTCAAAATATATCTGTGCCAGATGTTTTACATATGCTTAGTTCCAGTAATCCAAATTAATAGCTGGAGGTTAAATCTATTCAGTCAGATGTATACAAATATAACATTCAGAAATTTTCAGAAATATCGACATCAATAAGATGGAATGAATGGAACAGAAATAATCTATTACGGTTTTAGAGTTTCTCTGAAACAATCGTAAATCACACATGTAAATAAATAGTTTATAGAGTAATAAAGCAATTGGCTCCATGAATATTATCTCACTTTCACCTATGCTGCTCTTAAGGTTTAACGGTTGTTTTTTTCTATTTCTATTATATTCTTTTTAGCTTACATATACGGTAAAATTTACTCGTATATAATTACATAATTGTATTTAGATCACGTTTTACCTAATTAATTATTGGATATTTGTAATGTTTATCCTCCCTTCTCTCTCTGTCTATCTCTATCTATCTATCTATCTATCTATCTATCTATCTATCTATCTATCTCACTCACTCTCTCTCTCTCTCTCTCTCTCTCTCTCTCTCTCTCTCTCTCTCTCTCTCTCTCTCTCTCAACGATTTACAGAAGTATATATTAAATTTCATTTAAAACTTTGCTGCAGAAAAAAAAAGATATAATTTTAATTTATTTCTTTGCTGTTCTACTGGACCGGAAAATCGTATATTTGGAGTTAAAAATAATTTCTTTGAATTACTGCAGGCGTATAGAGTCGAAAATATTTCACTCCAGAAATACAGGTTCAATGGAACTTGTCTTGTGTAATAAATATCATGTGAAGGAAACCAGATATCTTCAATTTATGTGAATATTGTTTTAATCTCTTCTTTTCAATGTTAATCAATTCCATATTTATGGTTCTAGAGCAGCACTTTTGTTTGCCTCAAGATAATTTTATAGCTAATGTGCTTATAATTTTTATTGCAGCATTTTAAAATTCTAAGCGAAATCAATATGAAAAAGTTTTAAGGTTGGTGGTTTGGCTAAATCCGTAAAGCATCAGAAAAAAATACTGTGCTGTATTTAGTTTTATCCTTTAAAGTTGTGAGCTCAAATCCTACCATGGGCTACATTAACATCATCACTCACGAGTTAAATCATAGAGTACCAGTCAAGTACCCTTTTGGGCAAAAAAAACTTTTCTCCTATAAACACAAGGCCTGAAATATTGGGGGAAAGGGCAAGTCGATTACATCGTCCCTAGTATTTAACTGGTACTTAATTTATCGACCCCAAGATGATGAAAGACAAAGTCGAGCCCGGCGGAATTTGAACTCAGAAGGTAGCGGCAGACGAAATACCACTAAGAATTTCGCCAGGCGTGCAAACGATTCAGCCAGCTTGCTGCCTTCCAATTGAGCAAAAATGATACCACTCTGTGCCTAAGTGATTATTATTGGTTTCAAATTTTAGCTCGAGACCAGAAATTACGGGAGAGGGTATAAGTCGATTACGTTGACCCCCCAGTGTTCAACTGGTACTTACTTTATTAAACCCAAAAGGACGAAAGGGAAAGTCGACCTCGGTGAAATTTTACCTCAGAACGTTAAGACTACGAAAAGCTAATAACCATTTTCCCTGTCGTGATAATTGTTCTGCCAGCTCGACGAATATATAAGGAATAAAAATTAGATTCAAATTTTGGCACAAGGTCACTAATTTTAGGAGAAACGACAAGTCGATTATAACGGTCCCAGTGTTCAACTGGTACTTCTTTTATCGACACTTGTTTATACCGAGGTCAGACCTGGCCAAACAGATTTAAGATTGAAATCTTTCCAGGCACCAATTATCCCGACGAGTTGGCTTTTTAAGACCTTCCAGGAGTAAACACTTATTTTCCAGAAGATTTTATCTACAACTCTATTATCGAACGTTTTCATACTTGTAAGATAATGTGAGATCTGCTTGAATATTAACTCAATTACAGCTGTGACTGAGACCGCCTGGTTTCTTATCAATTGACTCATTTTATTTAAGTTGATCTTGTCGTCAACCAACACCCACCAAGTTTAAGATCGGTTATAGAGACCTATAATTAAGGGTTTCCAAGTTGTAACCATTCACTCTTGCCTACAGACATTGTATTCTGGACAACATTGAGTATCTAGTTTAATCTCTTCACGCACTGAATTCAAATGTTCAATTTCGTTGCAGTATTTTCCATGAAATAAATGTATAAAATAAGTGCTGGCGTATATAAGCTATACATCTTCACACATATTTACTGCAAATATTTCCGAAAAACATCCACTATTCATATATAGATACAGAACCACAATTAAGTCCTGATCGAGCAATCTGTGCAAAGATTTTCCATCATGTCTTATTACCAGAACTACTGCTTTCACAGCGACAATATCTATACGATATCTTCACGGTCAACGATAGCTATACTTTTCTTAGTTTGATATTGTGTGGATTTTGCTGATATTTATGTATCCTGATTTTGTAAGGGATGGCCACTGATTCCTTACATTGGTACAACAAAATGCAATGACAAAAGGAGTTATATATTGGATTGAATCAGTTTGGTACCTAATTGTATTTAATCGGCAGACGTAAAGAGATGAAGAAATAAGTCGACCCTATTGATATTGATATTTAAAAAGGAAAATAAGGTAATGTGTGTTGTCCGATATTTTAACAGTTCTGCTGTGCACCAACCTGACGTAATAAATATAAGAGTTGAGTATAGAAAGTATCAGACTTTTCCACCAAAACTAATGCCGCCTGAGCAAAGTCTTCCTCCATATGCGTGAAAATTTTCGCAACAGTAGGCCGCGTCAGATCCCGATTGTTAATACTAGGTACAGATGTGTACGCGCGGTCGTCTGATATTCGTTTTTTACGCAAGCTGATCATCGAATGCATTTAGAGATATTGCAACAAGTTTGCCAAAAGCTTACGATACTCAAGCTCAAATCATCCAGGAGATTTTGCAGACTATTGGCGACGATGCCCATCATCGCCAATAGTCTGATCAAGGTGTGGCACATCTCTGATCAAGGCACATGTCTGGCACATCTCTGATTAAGGCACACGTCTGGCACATATCTGATCAAATTTCTGATCAAGGTGTGGCACATCTGCTCTAATAATTCCTGCGGCTCAGTGAATTGCAAGACACGCTGAAGCAAGCAATCTACAAATCGAAACGAGGAACCGATTGAGAAGTTTCTGCGAATAGTCATGGAGGAACACCGTCGTGTAACCATCCAGGAAATACCACATCGAATCGAAAATAATCACAGGATCAGAGCATTCTATTGTAAAGCGAATTTGTGCATCCGGAGAGTGTCGGCGAAAATATATATTCGGATATTTTTTAAAAGCACCACGTAATTCAAGCTTTCCTGGTCAACAACAGTAGACAACTTGTTCGGCATGTTCTCCACTCTCCCGACTTTGCACCGTGTGACTTCTGGCTCTTCACCAAACTGAAAACCACGCCGAAGGGGAAACAATACGGGTCACAAGAGGAAATTATGAGAAAAGCGATGTCAGAACTTCATAGCATTCCAGAAAAGGTGTTTCCAGAGGTGTTACCAACAGTGGTATAACCGCTGGAAGAAGGGTGTAAGCTCCCAAGGAGAGTATTTTGAGTACGGTTAGAGAAAATTTGTGAAATGTACAAATTTTATGCCCAAATTTCGGATACATTTTGAACTCACTTCGTATATAGTAAAAAATGTTGACATCATTATGAAAAAGCAATAAATAATCTAGCAACAAGACAAAAGAAAAAATTGCCATCATTCTGAATTCGAGGTCGTGTAGGACGAGTCAAAGTCCACGAAACGACGAACACAGCAAAAATATGAACTAAAATAGTATTGCCTGGATGTATTTACAATATATACAGTATTCTACTATCTACTATATATTGCATGATACTCTATCACTATATTCAGCTATAATTCGCCAAGTAATAATTTTAATTGTGTAGCTGGGGAGGGTTCCATCGATCTTATGCAAAATTTATTAATTTTTACTGGCGCAGAGTAAGAGAAATCAAATAGAACCAAATGGGGATTGAAATTGCGTTACTGTCTCATTTCATGGTGAGATTTATCTCGCCATATGATGAGATGGCTTTAATAGTCACAGATGTGATATATTATAAATTTTTATAAATGTTAATTCCACGAAATTTGATGCTCTGTGTTAACTTCCACGATCCAAATATATGAGGTTATTTCGAATATTTATTGTGAATTATAATACATTCCAGAATGGATTAGTTGTTTGCTCAAGTTGACTTCGTCTTTCATTCTGTGAACTCCCAAATCTAATCAAATAACTGCGAGATTCATGAAATATTTATTCGAATTGGCATTTCATTTGGTTTACAGAATTTATTTTAATTCAGTTTGGTCCCCCCCCACACACACACATACACACACACGCACACACGCACATACACGCGCACACGCACACACAAGCATGTACTCTCACTCATAGATCTATTTGTACGGTCTTCCTATCTTTCTATGAGCCTTGTGGTTTCTATGATCCACAGATTTCCAAATTGTCACAATCCCTCCTATTACATTCGATATAAAGTTTCATACAATATATATGCATCATGTAATACGGAATAATTACCATGTATACCCGTAATTATATAGTGGAACATTACCTCTATTTAAGAACCTGAAAATTATTTGGATTTCTATAATGGCCAATCGTCCAATACTACTAAACACGCACACACACACACACACACACACATACATGTGACAAGTTAGTATAACAAGCTTAAAGTGGAATAGTGGTCGACTCAACTGCCTAATCAAAAAGGATGTAATGCCGGATGTCAAAAAGTGGATGTATTATTTGCCTCCAATGCCACTTATATAATGAGGAGTAGATAGCCGTCATCAGGACTACCAAAGCCAATCAAATACCGAATAAAACTTAGAGAAATATCTCATTCTATAGCCTACTGTTTGCCGCCCGATTTTATGAATAAAAATCCAAAACAGAGATGAGTGGAAATGATCGGTTATGAAAAATAATTTCATCGACGGCAGAAAGGTGCAGGGAAAGACCTGATGTGATATTTATTGAAGTTAGAATATCGCTCATCATACATTGTGCTGCTCAACACACCCTCGATTCAAAAAAGCATATCATGTGTATTTATGTATATTACAAGTAATATAGTTGCAGCTTTGACCGAGAAGTTAAGGAGTTGTCTTCCTAATCATTGTGTGCAGGGTTCGGATTGGCCTGACATCTGTCAGCAAGTTTTCTAGTAGAACCAGGCTTTGTCCAATTCAATTATACTAAAATATGCATTTAAATGCAGTTTCACGGTGGTGATTTGGCACACAAACAATATTTGTCTGAAGGCAACGGTGGTTTCCGTTCACACAGTCATTACCATATATCATTATGTTCTCTGTATCAAGGACTTCTAGCCTATTATAACAGGGTCATATATATATATATATATATATATATATATATATATATATACAGATATACAGCACCATACCATAATGTATCTATCACCCAACATACAACAACGCCATGGAGTAGAGCCCATCCTTATATTGTTAATATGTAAAAAGTTGAAGATAATATTTGGTAAATGATGTTATGCATATATATATTTATGTTAATGTTGTTTTGTAACGATTGTCAGCTCTGAAATAAAAGATCTAACGTGACATCAGTTAGTGGCCACGTATAATACTTTGATAAGTAATGGAAAAATATCCAGAAAATGTAGAAGGCCTTTTTGCCATTATCAAATACTTCCTTGTCACATTCAGTCAACTCTGTGCTTTCTCTGCATACGTGTTGTAACGCAGCAACGCTATTATTATTATTATTATTATTATTATGATGATTATTATTATTATTATAATTATTGTTGTTGTTGTTGTTGTTGTTATTATACCACCAGGCGATGAGCTGATGGAATCGTTAGCATGCTGGACAAAATGCTTAGCGGTATTTCGTCTGTCTTTACATTCTGAGTTCAAATTCCGCCGAGGTCGACTTTGCCTTTCATCATTTCGGGGTCGATAAAATAAGTACCAGTTGCGTACTGGAGTCGATCTAATCGACTAGACCCCTCCCCCAGAATTTTGGGCCTTGTGCCTAGAGTAGAACAGATTATTATTATTATTATTACTATTATTATTATTACACCACCAGGCGACGAACTGGTCGAATCGTTAGCATGCGGGGCAAAATGCTTAGCGGCATTTCGTCTGTCTTTACGTTCCCAGTTGAAATTCCTTTGAGGTTGACTTTACCATTCATCGTTACGGAGTCGATAAAGCAAGTACCAGCTCAACATTGGGGTCGATGTGATTGACTTATCCACTTCCCTGAAATTGAAAGCTTTATGCCAAAATTTCAAACCATTTTTGTACCACAGTTTCTTTTGCTGCTACTATAGAACATTACCATCATCATTATCTTCATGATCATCATCATCATCATCATCATCATCATCATCAGAATCAGAATCAACTTACGTATTATAATTATTATTATTATTATTATTATTATTATTAGTATTATCGTCATCATTATTATTATTATCATTATTATCATCATCATACCAATTTCTTTTGTTGCTACTATACAAGACTATCATTATTATTAGCGGCAGCAGCATCAACATTATCATTATTCTTAACCTCACTAGCATCATCTTCATCGACATCATTTTTGTAGTTGTTGTGGTTGTTGCTGTTTATCTGTCCCTTCTCTCTTTTACAAATTGTAAATTAATCAATTCCAAGCGACTGTATTTAGATTGACTGAATAACAAATGATTACTGGGACATGGGACATATCAATGCTTTTCCTAAGATTCACCACACAAAATACGACGAAAATTCTATTGACTACTTCATTTCAAGAACACAGAGAACAATGTATTATTTTGATAATAGAATAAAATATATGCTTTCACCATTTCAAGTAGTTGAGCAAGTTATACAATGTAGACACACCTATTTAGAAATCTTTTCATTGGCCGCCGATGCTAGCAGTGGCAACAAAACCAGCAATACATCTTTTCTTATAGAGAAGCGTGCTGAAGTTAATGCAACTCACCTCGTAACACTACATTAGCTTTAATTTACCAGTTTCTATTCATACTTACTAACCCGTGAATGTACAACTACTATTTCTATTTTATACACGTTTGACAATATATAAAATAAAAAGTGACATTCTCTTATTTATTCTTAATCTATCCCGTAACGAACATTGCAACAATGGTAAAGATAGATGGAAAAGCAATCTAATATTGAACTAAATGCCTTTGCTCTGTAATAAAATTTGGATTGATTTCGCATAATAAAGTGGAAAACGCATTTAGTTGTTGGGTAAAACTAAGACTGAAATACCTATGTATGTGAGTGTACGTGAACGCGCATGCGTGTAATGGACAAAGGACATGAAAAGAGAAAAGTGAAAACAAAATATTAACACAAAGTTTTGCATTACTTGAAAGCAAAGCACTTAATGTGTTTATTAGGAAAAAAAGTATAATACATTCATAGATGGAGAGTTAAATATTTAGTAAGGTGAGATTGAGTTGTACATCCAGTTTCCGGAGATCGAGTTTTAGATTTAAATCTGTGGGTTACATTCAAAAGAAAATGGCAATGTCCAGTGATAAAGTAATATGATATCGCTGAGATTGAAAAACAATTTTCAAACAAGTAATTATGTATGCTCTGTGCAAAAATAACAAAGAAATTATTCTTTTAAACAAACAGCCTAAAATATAATACGTTTTGCATCTAATTTGTATTGTACTAGTAATCAAACTGAAACAGGTTCTGTTTTGGAGATTCTTGCTGCAATTTGAGAACGATAACATTTAGAAACGATTTTATCGTCATAGTAGATATGCCGTTTATTGTATTGTCTTACAGATTCAATCATTGGAGCGTGGCCATGCTCAAGTAACGCCTTCCAAGACTTGGTTGATTTCATTGATAGTAGTATTTATGTTATCGAGGTCCCTAAGTCGAAATGCTAGTTTACAAGACTCGTCCACAGACTCCAACAGACACCCTCAGTATTATTGGACATGAAGTAATAGTTCGTATCACTTATCCACGGAACGAGCCAGAGGAATCGAAAAGAAAGTGATGTAGCTGCGATATAAAATTCTTAACCACATTTTCATTCATGGGCGTACAGTAATCCCTTGCCATATCGCGGTTCACCTATTGCGCACTCTATACATCGAGGTGCACCTATCACGCACACAGTACATCACGGATTTTCTGGCTAATATATGTAAATTTGTATCGCGGACTCCTCAATATATCACGGGTTTCAGTGGCTGATAATTATTTATAGCTTTTCAGATTTTGATTATTTCTGTGGGAGGTTTTGAAACGTAACACCAGCGATAGTCGAGGGATTGCTGTATATAGCTTTCTTACGACCCTTTAAAATATCCTGAGCCTAGATCAAATCTTGGAACTATAATTCAAGAATAATGGAGAATAAGATATACACTGTACCTATATCCACACACACACACACACACACACGCACACATATATATGATATATATATATATATATATATAGTTAATCAAATATATTCAACGAGAATGCACTATACTGAATTTCGAATAAGTGCTCTTGGTAGGGAAATGTATAAAACCTTGAAGGTATTTAGAGATTTAATGAGAGCGATTATAAATTATGAAGTGAGAGTAGGAAAAATTTCATCAAAAGTCAAGGTTTGAGATATCTTACGATCGTTTCATGAATGTATTACTCTTCGAAATGAAATCAAAAATTGATAATCATCATTGGGTAATACATCCACTCATCAGAGAAAAGGATGAGTATCCTTGTAGTTAATCAAATGAGAGGTGTTATTTAAAAACGTCTGAAAAAGATATTGTCTACAAACATTTACTGGTATAGATGTGTTTTTAAATGGACTGAATAAAAAAATCCGTGGTAAAATCCTTTGTAGTAATCCATAATGACTGTATGTAGATAGAAGTCCCATAATTCCGTTCTCTCCTTTTAAGTATCTGTGTGTGTGTGTGAGCGAGAGAGAGAGAGAGAGTGTGTATACAGCAATCAATAAAAACATAGCTAAATATCACACGGCACAAACTGTGCCAAATATACCGTTGATACACACATAGATTGTAGGACACCTGGTAACAGTGCTAAACGGATTAAATCAATATGGATCACTGAATTGGTAAGTTGAATTACCTGGAAACTAATTTTGCCGCGTTAACTATCCAGCCGAAAATACGCAGTGGTGTTTCTAAGTAAATTTGCCGAAATCTCAGTCCCGTCTCTTTTACTATATACGTATATATGTATCAACAAAAAGGGAGGACTTTAGATTATCCCCGCATGATGATATATATA
>NC_068992.1:26764745-26768341 GCF_001194135.2 Octopus bimaculoides
ACACACACACACACACACACACACACACACACACACACACACACACACACATATATATATATATATATATATATAGTAAATATATATATATAATAAATATATTAACTGAATGATACATTTCAGTTATCTCTCTCTCTTTCTTTCTCTCTCTCTCATATACACATACACCATCAACATTACTCTCTCTGTTGCGCACACCCCATCAAACATACACACTCACACACAATATTATCAACAATATTAATACCTGTGCATCATGAGTTGATATAAAAGGTCCTATCATGTACATAGCGCAGGTTTTTGTGTTATAACAAAGCACCTGCATTAAGTGAGAAATATATATCGATAGATAGATAGATAGATAGATAGATAGATAGATAGATAGATAGATAAATAGATAGAACGTCAGTCGTTAGAGAGTCTGATTGTTTTGGCGGTGACATTTTCGTCTCCCTTTCCAATAATTACAAAACTTGCTGGGGACAAGTTTGGCTTTCATCGCTTTTGTGTTCATAAATGAAATACCAGCCAATTACTAAGGACAACTTTTGTGCGATTTGAATAGATTTGTCTGCTGTATTTGTAGAAGGAATTGTCGTGCAGAGGATACCTTGTAGGCTCGTAATTAAGCAAGTTGTTGGGAGAGGGATAAGTGATAATGGCATCATCAGGAGGTTTTGAAATCACGCCAGATAACCATCATGGTTTTCAGTAGAGTAACTGTGAAACTAAGTTACGCCTAAGAAAATCTCTATAAGAAATGAAATCAGTAACTATACTGATAAGTAACGTTTATCTCCACTTAAATATGGCTGTTCCTTGCGAAGCGACGTTACTGCTAATTTTAACCCTAGAAGAACGCCTCTTCCAGTCAGTTATTCGATACAATCTGCACCTGATATATTTTGCAATCAGGGTGTGAACCCCTACCATCATCCTGCCACAAGACCAGGAGACCGTACGGTTTCGACCTCTTTCTGGTTATCTTCGGTGGTAGAAATTTGTCTGCTAGAGATAGCAGTAGTCCACCCCAACTCGCAATTGATAGAAATCAAGTGACCCATGATCACTGATCTTGCAACAAGCAAATTAACTTGTTAAAAATCTCTACAAGAGATGAAAACAGTAACTATCCTGAGAAGTAATGTTTGTCGCTACTTACACACTGCTGTTCCATAGGAACCGCCGTTACTCCTATTTTCGACCCTAGGAGGACGCCTGCTCCAGCTGGTTGGTGGATGCGTTCTCTTGGCGTTAAAAACATCAATGACGTCGGTTCCTACCAAACAGTCATGGTTACGTGGCGATAAACATTACTTCTTGCAGGTACTCCTTATTTTCTATACAAGTGTTCGTTTTTATTATCAAACTGTAAAATCACTCGCAGTCATTATGGAAAATAGCTGGATAATTAATTAACAAAAGCAATAATTATAATATGTAAATTCTCATAAAAGTGTTTACACATATCCATAGATTTAGTATATTTGCGGCATTAAAATTATGTCTAATTGTATACTCTATCAAAAGCTAAATGATACATAACAATCGAAAGTGTGTGCTTTACTGTTTGTGAAATGATAGGTTAACGTCGAGACAGGTGAAATACAAAAGATATTGATTGGAAATATCGATACACTTGAGTGTAGACAGTCAATCTATTAGTGATTGTAATCACTGTGCTACATAATAGACTTGACTCTAATATATATGTCTTGATATGAAGATCGATATACCAACAGAAGAATAATGACTGGTAACTACACATACATAATTATATGCGTGTGAGCTCACACGTGTATGTACGTGGTATGGGTGTATGCTATATCTAGTTCAATGGTGAGCATTCATTTATTTGATCAACTGAATTCCTACCGGTGAATTTAAAGTATAAATGGCTAAGTATTCGGCAGAAGTATGAGATGTGGCACAGCCGTTTATGCGCCGTCGACTTGGCGTCACTTAATGCGAGAAGAAGTTCAGTTAAACATTTGCTCCGGATGAGGTAGCAAAATCTACCTCATTGCGTAAATAATAATTCCTTCTAATTTTGGAAAAAAGTCAACAATTTTGGTTGAGGGGAGCTGTCAATTAAATCGCTTCCAGTGCTAGGCAGGTACTTGTTTTCTTAACTCCCAAATGATGAAGGGCGAAGTCCACGAACGAAATGCCGCTCTGGTGAGCTAAGAATTTTTCTAATTCTCACCTTGATAATAATGAAAAGGATTTCTTTATTTATCCGTAGGAGTTACACAAAGAGAAAAGACGGTAGAGGATGTTTTCATATTTCTCTCCTTTCTCATTAAGTGTACGAAGAAAGAAAACAAATATTTGTATCCATCGTGTTCCATTAATATACCGTAATCTCCCCCCTCGCTCTCTCTCTCTCACTCTCACTCTCCCTCTCACTCTCTCACTCTCTCTGTCTGCCTCTCTCTCTCTCTATTTGCATGCGGATATTTCTGTCTTCAGTGCCGAAATGTACAGTGGTTAGAATTAGTTCGATGTCCAAAACCCCGCTCTCGATTCATTCCGTTCCCAAGACAATTGCAAGCTTTACACACTTCTCAGGCCAAACTACTGTGATATATAAGGCTGTTGCGAATGCAAAGTGTAATTCAAAAGTAGTGAGCCAATAAGAGAAAGATATATATATATATATATATATATATATATATATATATATATATATATATACAGAGAGAGAGAGGGGGGGGAGGGACATTGAAAGAAGAGGAAGCTGCGCTTGTATTAAGATGATACTTCATTTATGAACAACAAAATGTTGAAAACCAAACTTGACCTCATAGGGCGGCGAGCTGGCATTAATAACGATGATCAAACGATATTACAAATATGTTTAGAATATATTTAACCTGTAACATTACATTGTCACTGCGCTATCCCGTGAGTAAAAAGAAAAAAACACAATGAAGATTTCGAATATAACACTGTTTACTTAGCGCTGACCTTGTCTAAAGATATTTTCCTCCCATTTACCAACTTACCTGGTAAATACCAAATTCAAAACTAGTTTCAAAGCTATGCAATGGACAAGTTTCGTGAAACGTACAACTGAGGTTCATTACAATAAGGAGACTACAAAGATATATAATTAAAAAGTTAGTGTTAACTTACTGTAGTGAGTGAGATGATTTTTATTTTAAATTGGGAAACAATAAAATAATGGAAATTGACAGATACAACATATCTGATGCAAATAATTTAATTGGGAGCAGCATCAGTTTTCTCAGAGCTGTTTTCCCAAAGCGCCAACATAATTCATTTGTATATGTTTTAAATTTGGCTCTATATTATTTACTCATAGAAGTAGCAGACAACACGTGTCTTTGTTATCTAAACTATGCTGTATGGTGCGTTCTGTAGGGAGAAATACTTATTTAGACCTAGTCTGAAAATTTGCAAAAATGTTATTGTACACCACCAGTCTTATACTTCCCACTCACACACGACCGCACGCACGGACGCACGCACACACATACGCACAAAGACAAATACATACAGACGTGCCCGCACACTTGCAACCCCCCACATCTATATATATGTATATATATATATATATATATACATATATA
>NC_068992.1:26768608-26770093 GCF_001194135.2 Octopus bimaculoides
TACATACATATATATACATATATATATGTGTGTGTGTATATATATATATACATATATATACATATATATGTGTGTGTATATATATATATATATATATAGCATCATCATCGTCATCATGTTTGGTAGTGGTTGATAAAGAAAATGTGAACAAGTGCTTTTATATTTTCATTTACAGAAAGAATAGATAAGATTCTTCACGAACCGTTTCACGATTTGTTGATCTCTCGGCTTCTTACCTCAAAGAATAGCGTCGAATATTCAGACGGCATTTATATCGCCCTCACTTCTTAAAGAAAGAGCGCTTTTGATAACTGCACTTTTAGATACACAAATCCGAAAGGAAGACATGATGGTTATCGCTGAAAGAACATTATTTCGAATTTTAGTCGGACTAATGGACAGAACTGTTCAAAATTTAGTCGAGTGAATCGACCCCCCTAATTAACTTTTTAGAACTTGATACTTATTCCAATGATTCTTTTGCCGAACCGTTAAGTCCCGGGGACGTTCACACACATGTAGTGAGGGACAAACACTTTCACAAAGACCCAAGCACATATTGAAGTGTTTTAGTCAAAAACATCGACCCAAGTATTCATTATTTCAATACTTTTTCTATCGATACCATTTGCAGGATCAGTAATTTATAACAATGTAAACAAACGACCACCGATTGTTTTGCCTTGTGAAAAAATGCGTCTGTGATTAGAATTAGAGGGTGATGGGCTCTGCCAGATTTATTTCCTCCCACCCACACCCACGACACACCACATATCACAACAACTCCTGTGGGACTCCATCACAGTGTGAGAAGGCAAAAACCTATATTCTTTTACTTTTTTCAGTATTTTGATTGCGGCCATGCTGGAGCACCGCCTTTAGTCGAACAAATCGACCCCAGGATTTATTCTTTGTAAGCTTAGTACTTGTTCTATCGGTCACTTTTTGCCGAACCGATAGGTTACGTGGACGTAAACGCACCAACATCGGTTGTCAAGTGATGGTGGGGGGACAAACACAAACACACAAACATACACACACATATATATACGACAGGCTTCTTTCAGTTTCCGACTACTAAATCCACTCACATGGCTTTGGTCGGCCCGAGGCTATAGTAGAAGACACTTGCACAAGATGCCATGCAGTGGGACTGAATCCGGATCTGTGTCGTTGGTAAGTAAGCTACTTAACACACAGCCACTCCTACGCCGATAGTTAAAAAAAACACAAAAACAATAACAACAAAACAACAAAGTGGGGACGTGATATGGATAGTGTTATTGGATGCTCGGGAAAGGAAAGAGAGAGTGTATGACGTCTCGGGCAGAGCCCTTCGTCGGAAAGATGGAAAGTTCGGAGAATGGAAGAACGGAGGAAGAGGAAAATGGTACCGATGCCCACGAGGTTACATTGTGAAAGGAAGAGGAGGTGGTGGGGGAAAAGTTCTTTCTAAGACAGGAGAGTGAAAAAGGGAGATGAATA
>NC_068992.1:26770546-26771065 GCF_001194135.2 Octopus bimaculoides
CTGCAGGCGGTTTTTGAGTATGTGTGTGTTCGTGTGTGTGTTTGTGTGGGGTTGTAGGTGTTGGGTACGTGTACGTGTGCGTGTGTATTTTGTATGTGCGCGTGTGTGTATGTGTATGTATTTGTGCGTGCGTGTGTGTTTGTGTGTATGTGTATGTTGTATATATGTGCGTTGCTGTGTACGTTGTGTGCGTGCGTTTGCTATTGTATGTGCGTGTGTTGCTTATAACCCATGTGTGTGTGATTGCATGCCTGTCTGTGTGAGTGTGTAGTGTTGGTGAGAAGTGTGTGTGCGTGTGTGTGGGTGTGTGGGTGTGTGGGTGTGTGCGTGTGTGCGTGTATGTGTGTGGATGTGCGTGTGTGTGTGGGATTGTGAGTGTTAGGTACGGTTGTGCGTGTGTGTATGCGCGTGTGTGTTTATGTGTGTCTGTATGTGTGTGTCCGGGTGCGTGTGTTTGTGCGTGTATGTGTATATTGTGTATGTGTTCGTGCGTGCAAGCGTGTGTGTTGTGTATGTGAG
>NC_068992.1:26773155-26776900 GCF_001194135.2 Octopus bimaculoides
ATATATATATATATATATGTATGTATGTATATATATATATATGTATATGTATGTATGTACATATGTATGTATATATATATGTATATATGTATGTATGTATGTATGTATGTATGTATGTATGAACGATTTCCCTTTGACCGTTTTATTAGAAAGATAAAGATGTGTGCTTCTGAGGCCAATTTAAATATCATTCTCCAGTCTTTGCAATCGATTTTACTTAGTAAATTATATAGATGCCTACATTACTTCTGGGTATATGTTTTTACCTCGTGTTAGGTTTAGATGACCCTGATTTCATTTTACATTTCTACGGTACAGGCGAGCTGGCAGAATCGTTAGCACGCCGGGTGAAATACTTAGCGGTATTTCGTCCGTCTTTACGTTCTGAGCTCAAATTCTAGAGTGGTCGACTTTGGCCTTTCATCCTTTCGGAGTCCATAATTTAAGTACCAGTTGTGTTCTGGGTTCTATCTATTCGACTGGACCCCCTCCCCCAAAAGTTCGGACCCTGTGCCTAGATTAGAAAAGATTATTTTATGATGATTGATTTTCTATCTCTTACTGCGACGCTCAGCATCTTTCTCTTGCCGTAACTTTCCCCTTTCTACCATTTACTATTTCCCTCTTTCTCAATCATGACCTTTTCTCCCTCTTTCTGACGCCCCTTCATGCTACCCATACCTGCAGATATCCACTACTCTCTTCTGTTGTTCTTTGCCTCGCAGGTGTTGCACTGGCAACACACTTCCAATATTCCTCTGTTAAGGTTGTATAAACCCCAACGCGGTTCTAAAATTCTCGCCTACCTAACCATTTTCTTGTGTAACCCAGTCTCCAGCTCAAATAATCACCCATTGTATATAATGCTTATCTGTTCTTTTTTGCACGAACATCATGCCTCTGTCCCGTTTGCTTTCAATCGGAATCTTTACTCGTTTTGTTTTGTTTGAACACGATTGTTTTGCAAATAACTGATATTTTCTTTTCGTTTTTCATCAAGTGTCATATATTGTATATATTCTAAGGCCACCATCGGTCTGGTTCACCACTGAGCAAGTGTTATGTTTTGGAACACTGACCATTGTCCAAACATTAAAGTCTTTTCCTTACTTTCTATAATGAAATTGAGATTCTATTATTTGTATTACATATTCTCATTCTCACAGCTACTTTGTTATATTTATCGACAGTTCAGCGTTACACGACTAAATCCGGTGTATCATGCCCTTTAACTGTTAACTAGATGAGAGTTTCTTTATGTTATCGTACATTTAACGTCGCAATTTCAATAGGAAAGTTTATACCGAATGAAAGTTATCACAATATACAACAAACCGTTATAGATATTACAGTAATATTATGGTAGAATAAAGTTATATGTTCGCCATATAATTTTAATATTCAGGGACCAAACAATGAAGTAGCTAAACATCCTAATTTTTTATCTTATAATGATTATGTGAGATGTCAGGAAAGTAGTTTGGTATTTATAAAGCTATATTTCTAACGAAACGGTACTGAATTCACACTTTATCACAATCTCCTCGAACATGGTTTAATAAAACCTTCTGAAATACAACTAGATTATAGTGATCAGGTCTTTATTGTATAAGGGGTACTCTATAATTTCTCATCCGGTTTCTTATTTGTGATATTCTTAGATTCATTTCAGACATTAATAAAATGCAATGTTAAGTTTTCACTAAATAAAAAATTCATTCTAATAGAGATTGTGACGTCTCTCTAAAACCTAAGAGCATATATGTGAGTGAGGGGGAAACTTGCTAGAAATAAGCCAGCTTAAGTGTTTTTGTAGCGTGACGAAAGGAAAATGGTGACAATCTCGAAAGATATATTTCAGATGTACAGATTTGCTTGAAGTCAAAAATTAAAATACTCTCTCTCTCGCTTCATATATGCGCCTGTGTCTATTGTTGGCTTATATCTTTCCATCTATTCACCTTGGTATTTATCCATTCATTTATTTAACAGAAACGTAATACATTATTACACCTAATCATATTTACTAGGTTTCTTAAAAGAGTTCTATTGAACCATTAGATTTTCCAAACGGTGAAATAACAAATCAAATTGTTTCAGTTTTTTCGTTGATATTTGAGAGTCGGTATTAATTTGAACATAACTGCCGTTTTTTATAGACAGTTTCTCATATTGAAAATGCTCTAAGATTTTATCTATCTCAAATGAATTAGCTCTATAATCTATTCAATCTTCAAACAATGTAACCAGAAACAATTAACAATACTCAACCCAAATTTCTCTCAGAGTTATTTACTCTCGTCAGTTAAAACTTAGCTAACAAAATAAGGTTCCTGCAAAGAGGAGCGGGCCTGGCTGTGTGATAACACGCTTGCTTCCCAACCACATTGTTCTAGGTTCGGACTCATTACGTGGCACCGTGGGCAACTGTTTTCTTTTTTTTACTAGTTAATTACCTCAGTCCGAGGTAAATAACTATCTACCTCAGTGAAATTGGAAATTAAAAAAGAAACTCACTTTTATTTATCTTTATCATGTTTAATATGTGTTGAAAGCGCAGGAGTGGGTGTGTGGTAAGGAGATTGCTTACCAACGACATGACCTGGCTTCAATCCCACTGCCTGGCACTTTGGGCAAGTGTCTTCTACTATGCTGCGGTCGACTTTATCTTTCATCCTTTCGGGGGTCGATAAAATGAGTAGCAGCTGAGCACTGGTGTTGATGTAATCGACTTACTCCCCATCCCGAAACTGCTGGCTTGTCCCAAAATTTAAAATCAATATAAACAGGTGGCGAGCTTGCTGCATTGTTAGCACGCTGGACAAAATACCTATCGGCATTTCGTCTGTATTTATGTTATGAGTTCAAATATTACAGGAATCGACCTTGCCTTTCATTCTTTCGGGGTCGATAAAACAAGTAACAGCTGAGAAATGAGGTCGATCTAATCGATTTAGTCTCTTACCTCTAAATTGCTGGCCTAGTGCCAAAATTTGAAAAGAAATATATTACATAAGTACATCTCTATTGAGATATCAATGTCTGTCTCAGAACTAATTCTCTACACCAGTTTTATTTGTGTGTTAAATATTTTGTGTCTGCAATGCATTTGTTTAAATCTTGATTTATTTTACTTTAATGTCTACCTGTCACTGGATCTTGATAGATGTTACTCTGTGTTGCCATTAAAATCAAAATTCTAAAGTTTCGTTCTGATTAATTTATACATGAAGTCAATTATTCATCATAAAGCCTAAGTTGTATTTAATTAGTCACACGGGACCAGTGAAAATGTATGTCTGCTCTCGGAAAGCGACATATGTGATAAATATGTCTTTGTATTAATATATATACACACATACATATATGTGTGTGTGTGTGTGTGTGTTTATATATATATATATAGGAATGGTTATATATTTTTTTTCTTTTGCCAAATAAACACCCGAATTATATATTCGTTCTTCACTACAGATTTATTAGGGTTCCTATTTCATTGTCCTTTGTCTGAAAATATTTTACCACACAACTCGTGGCCGCTTCAGTAACATCCCATCCCACGTGTACCATCCTGCCCTGTTTACTCTATTCTGTCTTTCTATATGGTGTCCCCAAATACAATATCTGTTTCAACACACGATTTCACACATCAGGAATCTTGCAAAACAAATTACATAAATGTATATATAAATAAATACATATATATATGCGTGTGTGTACATATATATATATATATATATATATA
>NC_068992.1:26776941-26778997 GCF_001194135.2 Octopus bimaculoides
TATACTGTATTTAAAAGCAGCAGAAATATAACAAAAGACTGTTACTCGGAATTTCACGTTCCCATATATATATATATACAGAGAAAGATAGAAAGATTCTTTTTTTCTTTTATTAGTCTCCGCTCGTGAGCTGCGTCCATACTGGAGCACCACCATTAGCTTTACTGCACTTCTTTTGCTACTTGAAACTCCCCTCTGGTATCTGGCGTTTGGTGAATTTGATGTTACTGCCGTCATCTGCTTTTATACGGAACTCTTGACAGGAAGAGATCCATTTTTTTTTAAAGACAGCTACATATGCCCTATGTAGGTCTCTCAGGCATTTTGAAACGCTGTATACCTTCAAAGCTCAAACCGTTGCAATATCTGTTCATAAATTTTGATGGCGATATTGAGATCTTTAGCACTATGCAGCGACCCCTATTCTGCTGCTTATGTAACTTTCAATGCCAACGTTTGGTACAAGTCCTTCCACGATTTTTCAGATGTATATCACTGCATATCTATTCCGCCTAAGTTCTAGAAAGTAGATTCTTAACTTTTACAGCCTTTCCCGGTAGCTGACATGTCGCATTGAGACGACCCTCTTTGTGTAGCCTCGCGAGATCGCTTCGAGTTCCGCCGTTAATTTTACACCGGATGGTGACGAAAGATGGGAGCAGTTCTCCAAGTGGTTGAGAACATATAACCTCCAGAGGATCTTCATGGTTTCCTGTTCACTCGTTCGGAAAATTTTAATGATCCATCCGGTCAGGCATCTGTATTTTATATTGTCAGCTTAGTAATATGTACGTGGCACGATACTTCATTACTTATATCAATGCCCAGGTCGAACAGTGATTGTGACTCAGGAGTTGTAGTCCCTCCCTGGCAAGGGTATCCTGTCTGCATTTCTTCAGTTTTGTGAGCTTGGAATTTTCCAACATCAAACTGTATGTTGTTACCCTCAGCCCATACACACTTCTATATACTCGACAATCTTCTTCATAGTTTCCGACCATCAAATTCCCTCGCAAAGTACTGCTCGACACGGGGCTATAATAGAAGGCACTTACCCAAGGTTCTGCACAGTGGGACTGAACTCGAGACCAACATAGATGCGAAGCGATCTTCTTGACCACACAACCGTTCCTTTATATAATATATACTTATTTCCCGATGTCAACGTGTCATAGTTTTCTAAGAAACTGACTATATACTGAGCAGAAAACTAGAAAATCTAGACATATTATAAGCATGTAACACGACACCGGTATTGGCTGGTGTTATATAATGTAATCGATAGTACGGTCACCTGGCATGTTATAGACAGTGATAGATATATATACTCCATTTCTGTTATTTTATTGTCTATCCGATTTCTCTCATTGATTGGTGTTTAAGATATGTAAACTCATTTTATGTTTAATATATGGAAGTTTGACTACTATGAGATTAAATTAACATAGCTGCCTGTAAAAAAATATTATATGGATATGGTTATTTTCCCATAAAATAGCATTTCTGGTATGCAGTTTACATTTCTACCCGACGGTCGTGACGTTTATTTACCAGAAACACTGGGTATAAAATGGCATTAGCCATTATAAAAAAGTGGATATATAATATATAACAAAGTTGACTGTGCGAAGTAGTGGACTCGAAATAAGGTTCTGCAGCCAATAGAAAAGTTAGACTTAAAACTGTTTATTAACATATACACCTTTAGCTTCTGTATATTCCTACAAGTATATATAGAGATAGATAGATAGATAGATAGACAGATAGATAGATAGATAGATAGATAGATAGATAGATAGATAGATAGATAGATAGATAGATGTTCTTCTAATCATGAAATTGTCTCGGTCATTTTACTGTGGCCATGCTGGGGCACCACTTTTGGTCGAACAAATCGACATTAGGACTTATTCATTGTAAGCCGAGTACTTATTCAATCAGTATCAGGTGACTAACCGCTAGGTTACGGGGACGTATTCACACCAACAGCGGTTTCAAGCGATATATATATAAATAAATAAATATATATATATATATAAATAAATAAATATATATA
>NC_068992.1:26779234-26780237 GCF_001194135.2 Octopus bimaculoides
TATATATATATATATATATATATATATATATATATACGTTTTCATGCGTAAAAATGTTACGAATTATTGCGTTTCTATATTGCATTACACACACGAACTCATATACAGATATTTGCATATCCATATACATACATATACACACACACACACATATATATATATATATATATTTATCACTGGTGAAAACATGTTTGTAGGTCACCCTATATATATATATATATATATATATATATATATGCATGTGTGAACGTGTGTATACACATTTATGTGTGTGATTCCTCGGAGGGCTGTATATTTCATTTTATTATGATTGTTGTCACTTCTATATTATATTATTATATTATATTATTGTAAACAATTGCATCTGGACACTGGGCTACAAATGAAATCAATAAAATTAAAATTTATCGATACACAATGACTGTTTGTGAATAATTTCTATGTTGGAATTTATTAAAAAATAGAATTTCATTTACACCTGTTGTGTCTTTTTTCTCTCTTCTATTCTCCGGTGTATATTAAAATTTTCTACATATATATGTGTATGTGTGTGTTTGCGCGCGTGTGTTTATGTGTGTGTGCGAAAGTATGCATGTGTTTGTATGTCAGGAATTTACAGACTCGAAATACATTAACATGTCCCTGTTTCTCTTCCTTTTCTTCCTTTTACAATTTATTTGCAAATATCCGGTCAGCGTCTCCGACATAGCCTCTTTATTTTTCCTTCTAAATTTTTATTGGTAATACTTTTTTGCTGTTTTCCTTTATTTTTTTACACTGACGAGAATGGTAATACATAACTATTTTAATTATTATTATTATAAGTAATTTTTTTTCCAACATGTTTGTATTGGCATTTGAAACGGTCGTATGTGGAAATTAAATACTAATTTGAACTTTTAACATCTCTTCGCAATCTTTATAATTGTCAGTAGTTGAAATATATATACATACACTTCCATGCATGTGTGTGTATTTGAGCATGTATATTATTATTATTATT
>NC_068992.1:26780464-26784447 GCF_001194135.2 Octopus bimaculoides
TATATATATATGTTTATATATATACATACACTTCCATGCATGTGTGTGTATTTGAGCATGTATATTATTATTATTATTATTTTTGAATTGCAGAGAAATGCGGAACCGAGCTGACTCAGTCACTTAACACAGGGCTCGTTGTACCACTATATTTGCAGTGAAATACAAATGATAACATCCGGTAAATGTGTTGTGGCAAGACCGCGGTGATATAGTTGAACAACAACCGAAAGAATAAAATGAGAGGAAGACTGTACAAAACATGAAACTCCTTGCTAAATGGATCGACTGCATTTCATATGCAGTGCACCTCCGGCTTCACTTGATATTGATTAAATTTTTATTAAATAGTTTACACGTACACATTCATCTAAACAAACTCACGCAAATACAAAAACATTCAAACATACACGTATTCACACACACACACACACATACACACATGTGCAAACGTAGTGTTCCGCAATTTAATAAAATATTTTGAACTCAAGTCGAATATTTTTAAGATTTAAGGTTTCTTTCAAAGGAACCTTGAAAAATTAATTTTCCTCTCTTTTCATTGAATTGCTTCTAGGGTCTAAATTCTCTAAAGGATTCCCTTAAAATTCTCAGCTGGATATGGATGTTTATGATTCACTTGACTTCCGTCGTTTCTTCCATTTCTTTATCGTTGAAACAGAATAAAATTAGATTTCAAGAAGCAATTTTTTTTTTCGTATAAAACCATTTTGAAATTCTTAACTCCATTCTTTATTCAGTGGAAAGTTTTCTTTCATTTTCAAGTCGTATGCGACAGCTTTAACTTAATAAATTATTGCAATTAATTTAATTTCCTGAAAGCAGGATTTCGTAAAAGTATAAGGCAATGTCAAACGAGATATTTTAGTTTGCAGCACATATCATAAAGTCATTAAACCTTCAGAAGTTAATACAGCTTAATTTGTTGTACACTCTGGTGAAGATATCACTTTCTTCTTGTATTTTGAAAAACCAAAAAAAAATAGAATTTACTAGAATTATGGTACATATAATGAACCATTCAAACTTCTCTACAAAACCTCGCAGACTATTACTTGTTCAGAGTGAAATGGTGCATTTGTCACATTTTCGTTTCTTTCAACGAACTTATCCATTTTACATGAGGATCAATTTCTCTGCAGTTTCTCTCAGATTTGAAGAAATAAATAACTATGGAGCGTGGATTCTAGGATTTAATATGAATGGAATAAATTTCACAAACACTTCATTCTTTTTAGGGGAAATAATCAGTCAGCATTTTTTTAAATTTTGTACTCAGCCAGAATTGATCTACTGCTCAGATGTTCTGCGTTGCATTAATTATTGACCGCGTGAGCAAGTTTGCATACATCATTCATATGTGTATGCGGTGTGTGTGTGCTTCTAAACATACATATATACATATAATATTATATATATATATATATATATATACATAACGCGACTAAGGATGTCAAGACGCCTACATTGCTAGAAATAAGAGCTACAATGTTCTAATGCTGTGGGGAAAGCACATAAATGTATACATATACGCTTACAGGAGCTGCAATTGCCCAAAACACCGACTCCTTAGACTGAACATTCATTTCAGCTATTTCCGTAGCCTCTCCATTTTGGCAGATTCTGGGGTCATCCCGACAGCATATATCTACAGCTGTTTCGGAGGGTTCGGCATTATGTAATAATTGTAATTTTGACAACTGAACTGTGCAAAATGTCAACCGTATTCAACCAGTAGTACATACGTATAAACATAACCTTAAAGCCGGCCTACTTCTATAGTGGAGAGACTGGCATCAAGCATATGTATTGGAGGGCTCGAAATTTTATATTCTGATTCCACATATTGCTTGGCGTTCATTTTGGAGTGAGAACTAAATTAACAATTTTTTAAAAGTATAGGACCACCACTACCCCTCGCATAGCCACGCCTCTAATTCTGCGCTTTGAATACTGAAAATTTAAGGATCAGTAAACTTGTTTTAATACAATTAACGTTGTATTCGTTAAATATTAGCTATAAAATATGTTATAAAATATATGCAACCTACTTGCCTGAAAAAAAAACAGTTATTGAAATTTTTATTTATTCAAACAGATTGTATTTTTTTATATATATATAAATAAAGCCTATATTCAGAAAAGCGCTTTCAACGTAAATATATATAAATTCTTAATGACTATTATGATATGCAATAAAATAAAATATTCACGAACCTCAAACGAAATACATGAACAGTGAACACCATAAAATAAGCATTATTAGTATTTACTACTTAATTAAATTACCATTGTCTTTTCCGATCAAAATTAGGGAAGCTTTGTTTTGATTTCTGTACTTTTAATATGACTCCTTGGCAATGACAAGAAGGAGATATCGGCTATGACATGCAGATCTTTTTATTTGTTTGCCATAACACTTGCAGGTGCATATGTCAAACATTTCATTGAACTCATCTAATTCCTTATCAAAACCATCTCCTAATTGCTTGATAGGTATTTCGTTTAATTTATAAGCAGATTCAATCAATCTCTCAAGTTCTAGAGCTATTACCTCAAACCCAATATAAGGAAAAGAAAATTTGTCCTATATTGTTTGCACATCTGCAGCAACAATCCGTTAGGATTCTTTCGCTGTGGGTGAAGTTTTTGGCATCTCTTCTTCACGGCTTCTTTTGTATAAATAATGTCCGAATACATCAGATTTTGATGGTGTCATTGCTGTAGGAAATCCTGCAGGAAATCCAAATGCTGAACTGAATTACGGCTTTTACTTCTAGCTGGCATTATATAATTTTAGACATTTAAATTATTACAGTTTAAATTTATGTAGGTATTTTTGTAAAATTATAATACTATTGAGTTCTGAAATAACTTGAAAATTAAAAGAAAATGTACACATTTTTTGAAAAGCATTTATTTAACACATATTGAACAGTTGTAATTTTACCATGTTGGAGGGGTACCTACCTGCCAACTGTCTTATATCTCAATGTTTTTGCTATTTTTCCTCATCAGATGTTTTAATCAAGGTTTCTCCAGTGAAATATGATCAAATGTTTCATAGCCATAAACAATTTAGTATTTATGTGTTAGAGACTATATGATTAATATAGAAAATTAAGGTATTTTATTGTGGGGGTGTATGCGGGGGATACAGGGGGGTCACATAACCCAAATTTTCATATATCTTGTTCAAAACACTATTTGAAATACTGTGCATACCGTCGAATTAAGGTTCCTTAAAAATGGCTGTGCTTCGACACCCACTAATATGTATATATATATATATTTTAGCATGTTTGTATATTTTATTTCTCAAGCCCAATCGTGTTTTTTCTATCATTAACTCTACATCAGCTCACCTGGATTCCTCTTATAGCCACTCGTTACCTCACGAACTTAGTCTTCGATAAAAATTTCGGAATAAGTTCAAATAATTTAAGCACAGCTACATGTTGCATCTTTTCTACAGGGTGTCCACAAAGTCTGGCGACATAGGGATTAATATATACTTTAAGAAATTATTATTTCTTATATTTAATTGTTTATGTTATGATTTTATTTACTCCATGTACCCACACTTTGTGGACACCGTGTACATTGAGAATCGATGGATCCCACCTCTTGACTCATAGACATATGTGTGCATGTATGTAAATAGATTTTTTTACTAGTTAGTTGAACAAGTATCAAATGCTGCTAATTTATTTTTAAAACATATAAATACATTTGGCCACAAATTTTAGTTTTCAATAACCCTACCTATTCGGTGGCAGCCCATATTATGAGAAAAAATGCAACACCACTTTTTAAATTGCCCCTACCGTTCCGACAGTCAATGTCCCTTTTCTCCCAATATGACAACATTCAACATGCTGCTATGCAATTTAAATTTCGTGCAGAGATTCACAGCTCTTGATATATGTGCGTGTGTATTTATGATATATATATATATATATATA
>NC_068992.1:26784457-26786004 GCF_001194135.2 Octopus bimaculoides
TTATTGTTTTTTAGCACCGGCGGTGTTAGTAGAGGGGAGTAACTCTAAGTTTTGGTGAAGAGGGAGCTGACTCTGTCCTAGTGCATATTTAATTATACTTAGAAAATGAAAATTTTGTTGTGTGTAGATGAATTTGATTATTTTCGTTTTTTTGTTGTTTTTTTTGTTTAAAAGATGTGTTGTAGCCGTTAGGATTTCGAGGCGTTCAGTTAGGCAGAGATCACAACGTCTGTTAATTGAGTTATAAGAATGTTCTGAGTATATGCCATATTAGATTGTATGCTACATTATTGTCCTTTAATTCCCAGATATAGCTACCAAGTTCTCTTTAACTTGCCTTCTTTCTATTTCTAAAGCTAGATCGGTATTCATTGCATCTGAGGCGTATTTGGTTTTTCTGTGGTAAAAAACAATAACATTCGCTCGAAATTTAAAAACATCCACGTGCGTAATGCGCTTGACTAAAATTGGAACTACGGACTTAAACAGCACCCACCCTACCTCTCCTTCGCAGAAATATTATTAACCCTGATTTCGACTAAAATGTAAGACTCATTATACCTTACCTCTATGCTCATACCACTATATGCATCCTTTTACATTAGTATATCCCCTATCTTCTATTCCTGCATCTCTCACACAATGCACTTAAACACACTTCTCAACATGCTGAAGAGATCTGCCAATCAAATTGGCAAATCGAAACGATCGTAAATGTAACATTACATAATCTCCACATAATTGATTAAATTAATGGCTAACTAGCGCAATTGACCTGCTTCTTCCTGTGTTTGTTTCTCCATTCTCTACATGATTATATATATATATATATATATATATATATACATATATACACAGTGGTCGTCAACTGAAAAGTACAGCAACACATATTGTGTTCCAAAATTGGGTTCAAATTTTGGCAAAAGGCCAGAATTTTTTGCAGAGGGCTGGTTGTTTACATCGACCCCAGTGCTCTACTGGTATTTATTTTATTGAGGTTTAAAAGATGAAAGGCAGGCAAAGTCGACCCCTGTCGGAAGATGAATCCAGAGCAGAAGACCGAATAAAATGCTAGTACGCATTTTGTCCGAAGCGGTAGTGTTTCTGGCATTTCGCCACCTTACGACAGCAACACATATTAACAATGTATCAGGATGCCATGAACATTAACGTAATATATTAGTGGAAGAGACTGAAGAATGAGTAGTGGAATGGTTATGGCGCAGTACTGAGTTGATACCTTTCTTATTGGGGTTGGGCAGCTGCAGTTAGTCCGAATACCGGTGAATGTGTGTTATTTAAAAAAATTAGATATTTTAGAATTCGGTTATTTTTCATAGACATAATCTCCATTGCTAGAAGCATATTTATTTATTTATATTTGAGCGTTGTAGTTACGTATTCGGTGTGTGTATTTGTGTGTGTATTTGTGTTTGCCCGTATGTGCGTAAGTGTATCTATCTACCTACACACACACACACACACACACACACACATATATATATATATATATATATCATATATGTATATATATATACATACACACA
>NC_068992.1:26786270-26790270 GCF_001194135.2 Octopus bimaculoides
ATATATATATATATATATATATATATATAAACATGAATATAAAAATGGATGCGTTTAATTCAATTTATTTGTGTGTATGCGTATATGTGTATGTGTTTGTCTTTGTGTTTGTGCGAGTGTGTATGTACAGACACAAACAAACACACACTTTTATATATCCACACATACACCCACACACACCCATATGCGTTATAAGTGTCTAGGTATGCGTGAGTAAAAGCAGGAATGCATGATTAAAAGCAGACACATATCTATAAACGTTTGATAATTTTTTTTCTCATTCTCACACAATATCTCTATACATATTGCTTGCAATGCAATATCTTATTAAGGTTTTAATACTTTACTTATATTAATAAATTTAACTCAGTGGGAAAACGAAAAGTGTGTCCTGGAGCGATCTGTTTTTGGAAGATTCTCGCTTCCATCCGACATATATTTGCAGATAAAAATAGTAACTGAATCAATTTAATAAACGGTCGCTCGTGGCATCATTTAAAAGCGATTCGAGAATACACATTTGGCATCAGTTATCAAAGTCGTCAATAACTAAAATAAGCAAGAGACATGTATAGCCGCAACGAAATTAAATAAGACGTAATTGATTCCCAAATATATCCCAGGTTCAATATGTATGAGATACAATTACGGAGACATTCTTGATCCATGGGTTGGCTATTATCTATAAACGAAAGGCAAACTGTTGCAGTTTAGGAATTATAAACACCCCATACATAAACTTTTGGTGTCAACAGAAACTAAAGCCAATTATATTGTAGTATTCTGATAGCATAGATATCCGCTCTTAAATGTTGAGTTCTGGGAAGTAGTAAAAACTATCTGAAGCTACACTTTAATACGTTTTTATGTTTTGTTACATCTGAATAAATATCTATATTAAATTGACATACCGATCATAGACTATCGATGTGGCATTGAGTTCTTGTTCGTTTGTTCCTTTACCACACCTGTGTGTGCGTGTGTGTGTGCGTGTGTGTGTGTACACGATTCCATAAACGTATATATATATATATATATATATATATATATATATATATATATATATATATATATATAATTATATATATACATACATATATACAGACAGACACATGCATATGTGTGTGTTTGTGCCCATGTATATGAATGCGTGAATATATAGATGTTTACATAGGTCTACTTGTGTACAGATGCACCTAAATAGAAAGACATATTCACATTTTTTTCGAAATAGCATAAATCTAATTTCTGTCATGAAATATTTCTGAAGACTTTCCAATATATTTGTGAAATATAGGCTCTTTCTTTTTATTTTGTTGTTTGTTACTTGGGGTGGGGAGGTTACGAGGGGGTTCGTTTTCTCTTTTTGCTCGAAGTCTGGAGATACGATAATACATTAAACTCAAATAAAGAAAAATCATTATATTGTCTCAAGTAATAAGGTGATATTTTTTTTATAAAAATAATATATAAAGTGTTTTATTCGTAATGTAAAACAATAACCCAGTGACTCATAAAATAATGGAGTCTAATCGCGAGATAAACTCAAAGGAGCAGTCAAATTCTTCTTAACCCTTTAACATTCAGATTATTCATTGAAATGTAATGATGTTTTATTCACATTGTAGCTTTGAGATTTCAATGATGCAAATGTTCATTTTTGGAATGCCACTTTATGGTAGGTGTTACAAGCCTGATGGATGAGTTTCAACATAAAAGCAGTAGGGAATTTTTGGTTTGGTATATTCGGCTGGAATACTGAAAGGTTAAACCACAATATACAAATGTGGCATCAGATTAACAAATTTTTCTGGAATTCTTTTTGTTTCATAGTATATTCAAACAAAAGTACAAAGGCCACAGTTTTACCGAGGCCTCCAAGTGAGTAGACAAACTGAAGTGAAATTATTCTTACTTAAGAACAGTCTGAAATATTTCCAGTGTAGAGCAAATGAGGTTTATTTTTCAACATATTCTCCCTTGCTTTCCACACACTTCTTCCATCTGTGTTGCAGTGCTCAGATCCCACTGACGAAGCCATCAAAATCTCGTTGCGGTGCAAAACCAGACAAAGTATTAAATCTGCAATGTCATAAAAGGCGCCCAAACATTGTTCTTTTGCCTAATTTCATGTGTGGTGAATTGAATAAGATTGGCAGAAGAGGCCTCAGAATGAGGTTGAATTCGAAATTATGTAGTTCACTTATCTCTGAGGAGAAAACTGGATGGTAATCGCTGGAATGTTAATAGGTATGCGCCATCAGAGCCGATCGAAGGCTAATAAACAATAATAATTGCCTGAATATTAAATATGGTTATTACTTGTAAATGCATGTTAAGATGGATGAGTTATTAAGACTACAGTAGGGATATAATTCCATTTGGTTGCCTGAGTTTTCGCAATATATTAATTGCAGCGAGTTACATTAATTGACGCTATTATACTGAATCTCCTGAATTATGATTTGCCGAAGATTCTGGTAAACGGATTTCTTCTGGTAATTTTCTCGACCATATAATGATATATTCACCAGTAGTAAATTGAATTGGAAATGCGTAAATGAAACCAACCCATCTAGACATAACAATTGGAACCATTCTATCAGAAATTGTTGGATGAGATTTTATAAGATTACATAAAATTCTTCTTAATGAAGTATGTGCTACCATGTTCTTTTAGTTTTATCGTTTTTAATTTGTTTCAGTTATCAGGCTTCGCCATGTTGGGGCCGCGCCATGAAGATCTTTAGTCGAAAGAATCGACCTCAGTATATATATAGTTTTAAAAACATGGTACTTATTCGGCCTGTCTCTGACGCCGTACCACTACATTACGTGGTTTTCAGCACCGGTTTCTAAACAGTGGAAGATAAAGACAGACTCAAACACACACACACACACACACACACACACACAAATATATAGATATACACATACATATATTCATGCATACATACATACATACATACATACATACATACATACATACATACCTTCCAAGTAGAATTTTTCCATTTTTTTGGTATGTATGCGAATAATTGTTGCCAAATTGTCTTTGAGGGACGGGAGAGAGTTGATTTCGTTTTGTTTTGCTTTTTTGTAAGCTTCAGAAGTTAAAATATGAGAAAAAAACTTGCGATAAGACTAATATTGTATTGTAACTTGAGCATTCTTTGTCCTTTAATATTTATTATTAATATAAAGGATTTCATTACTGTTGGACAAAAATTCCTGTATATAATACGAAGGTTAATTGCATACTTTCATATGTAAGACACGTGTGAAAAAATACAGCGGTTAACCTCTTTACATGTCATGATGTTCTGGTGTGTCCAAGGCAATTTTTAATTATTAAGTGATTCGTTGATATCATATAATAGCTTTGGAGCTGAATCATATATCCGTCTAGGCAAACACGTGTCTTGTGGTTGGTTGCACAAATACAATATGTGATGGATTTTGTCTAGAATTACAAATGACGTAATTACGTCTAAATTGCAGAACCAATTAGATTATACATATTACATGAAAAACAAGCATTGAGTTATCCCGGTATAATTGCTCTCGGAGTTCTCTTTAATATTTCAACTGATGCCTTGTATTGATTTCTATTGGTAAGCTTTGTTTTTGTTGACGTCTCTTCATTTAATTATCAACTACTATTTTTTTTACAAATACACAGAAAACAATATTGTCTATCAACTACGAAGTCACCAGACGGAATCATTCCATATATGATGTCTGTTGTAACAAGTTCCATGAATACATTCATATTTAAATCGAATTTCATGCTTTATATTCCTTATACATTATAAATTATATTGTCGACACTTATCATTCAAAACAATTATCTTTTTTTTTTTTACAGGAAATCGTATTTCGAATGGACAAAGACTGCTGAAAGATATATGTGATATGAAAACTTATCTTAAACTTAGCAATGATTCCAGAGTTCAAA
This sequence comes from Octopus bimaculoides, assembly GCF_001194135.2. Classification (NCBI taxonomy): domain Eukaryota; kingdom Metazoa; phylum Mollusca; class Cephalopoda; order Octopoda; family Octopodidae; genus Octopus; species Octopus bimaculoides. Next base: position 26,790,229 of record NC_068992.1, read on the forward strand.
CTGCATGAAACGAAATCTTTTGAAGGTGAGCGGTAGGAATAT
>NC_068992.1:26790464-26791136 GCF_001194135.2 Octopus bimaculoides
GGAGTAAGAGATTTTGTTTGCTTGGGGGGATAATTGGTAACCAAGGTATTTTTCAGGAAAGGAAAGGAAAATCTGTAATTTTTAATACTGATTTGTATTTGATTCTGGCTTATATCAATATTATATTTAATAGATGGGGTAAATCTTTACTTTTCAATATGAGTTTATATTTAATTCTGGTTTATATTTTCCGTTAAATGAGGCCTTAATCACACCTGTGTTGAGGTCCAAATAGCAAATTGTTATAATGGGAAGATTAAGAATTGTGGTTGCAGTTGTTCTGCACATCTGTCAATGTGTTCACTGAGATACATTTGGTGATATTGCGTGGAAGATATCTGTTGTCTGTGGACTTTACATCTTCGTCTGATAGGCGTTCCTGTAGACCCTCTATAGTTTATATTGCAGCCCGAGCATCGGATTACATGAATGAGTTTTTCAGTGACGCAAAAGAAGTTGGATTTAATTTTGAATAGTTGTCCTTGTCTAAAATGGAATTCTAATCCTTTCAAAAGATTGGGACATGTTCCGCAGTTAGAACGACCACATCTTTTTTTTATTCTTGCGCGTAGCTACGCATTAGATGTTTATAAATTCCATCGTAGAATTATTGTTATTATAATTATCATATATATATATATATATATATATATATATATATATATATATATA
>NC_068992.1:26791915-26801127 GCF_001194135.2 Octopus bimaculoides
GTTCTCGGGGATATTCAGCGTGACACAATTTGACAAGGCTGACCCTTTCAATTACAGGCACAATAGAAACAGGAAGTAAGAGAAAGTTGTGGTGGAAGAGTACAGTAGGGTTCGCCACCATCCCCTGCCGGAGCCTCGTGGGGCTTTAGGTGTTTTCGCTCAATAAACACTCACAAAGCCCGGTCAGGGAATCGAAACCGCGATCCTATGACCGCGAGTCCGCTGCCCTAACCACTGGGCCATTGTGCCTCCACACGTATGTCTGTATACTGCTCTTAATTTAAAGTACTTATTTCTCAGCCAGTTACCATGGGCTTTATTTCTTTGCACACGAGTTAAAGATTCCATTATTTACATCTTTACATACGCAGAGCGTCGTAGAATAACTCTATAAATGTCTAAGCACAATCTGTACTGATATAATAATATGCAAGCGAATAATAATTTACCTTTTCTGTCATTTATCTTCATAAATCCTTCATGTGAAGTGATATATTTATCTGAAATAGTAAATATTTCTTATTTCTTGGTTAAACATCTAGTATATAACTGATCTTAAAATATCGCCACAATTATTTTGAAGTATATTTCATTATAAACAAATTTGTATATTATTAGAAACCATCTTCCTGAAATGTGTCACGCACAGTTTCATCTGAAAGATATGTAAACTTTAGTTTCCGTATTTAATGTCAAACCTAGTAACTTGAATGTGTTAAACACGAATTCATGCTAGCTATGTAGTCTAAACCTAGCGGAATTTTAAATATAATAGAACGATGTTTAAAAACGCAGCAGTTTATTCTCGAAATGTTTTAGTGTGTTGTCTATCATAAGATATTTTAAATATGTCGCTAAATATTAATCCAATTTTAGCGCAGCTCATATCTCGTATTTTTATCCTATCCGTTTAATCGCATTAGTCAGACGTTAGAAACCAAATAAGATTTTGTAAAATATCCACGAAAATTTAATCTCGATTGTATGAAAGTAGACGACATCCGATATGTCTATGATACGTGTTTCAATGGTTGATGTTTACTTGTATTTAAGTAATTCAATGTCTTACGGGTTTTCTAATAATTACTGCTTTACTTCGTTTATATTTCCCAGACATAGGAGATTTAAAAACAGGATATTCGAATGAATGCTTCTGTTTAACCAAAAAAGACATGCTGTGAAATAAATCTTAAGATTTGATTATTTATCCGACGGTACGATACTGTAAATTAATTTACAGACACTACGTAAATTAATTGCGAAATTTACCTGAACAAGTTTCATATATTTGAAGAGTATCTTTTCAAAAAGTAGCATAAGTAGTATGCTCTTAATATCTACCCTCGAACAAATATCTTAATTTCAGTGGTTCATGTCTAATGGCATTATAACTTCTGTGAGAATCTACTATACAGTTAATTCCGTATCTATTTAAGAACGTAATTTGCTTTATAGTTGCACAAAGAAAGTATTCGCTATTTAAAACCTCGGATCTTTTTTAAAACGGGGGCCACATTTTTCATTAACGAAACACTTTGAAACTTGGAACACTGGTAGAATGTGTCATATAAAACATCTTTTTCTTTTAGTCTTCTTAAAAAAAAAGAAATCCATAAGTTATTCCATGTGAGAGTTGTCGTATTTCTGTAATTTCAACCAATCACTGACGTCCATTCAGCCGGTATACATTAAGTGCCGACTTCATAAACAAACGATTCTGAAACAATTAACCCTAACCCTAACCCTAACCCTAACCCTAGGGTTAGGGTTAGGGTTAAAGCAAATTTAAAATGAAAAAAGCAAATAAAACGAAGGTATGGAGATTAAATACGCTTTACATCGCTTAATCAGCCAAAGGAGTAAATATAAACAACTGAATACTTGTCAGTGATTGGTTGAAATTATCGAAATAAGACAATTTTTTACATGAAATAAATTCGAATACAAAAATATTTTTCTGTTCTATAACACAAAATAGATAAGTATACGAAGTTTGAAAGTCTTTCTGTATCAAAAACACTACGTAAAACATTAATGAAAAATGTGGCCTCCGTTTTAAAATAGATCCAAAACCTCTTGTTAATGAGCCGGCTTGCTAAGTTGTTAATGTATGTAATTAATAAACCATTTATTAGAAGTTTATGAATATTCGCAAAATTAATGAAATTTAAAACACTTACTGTCTTATTAAAGATAGCTTTTGTAGAGTCTGAGAATAAATAATATTGATCTTTGACAATGGAAATAATATTGAACATAACAATAATATAAAATATGGACTTAATAGTAAAAATGGGCTTAAATAATAAAGAGACTACACTGACACAAGTACAGAGTTTTAGAGTGAGTTAGCAACTGTGAAGTTAAACTGTTGAAAATTAGAATAAAGCAATATAAATTTGAAGGTTCATATAAATTTTAGAGTTCTAGAAGATACCGTGCGTGAGAGATGTTTTCGGACCTTAGGGAAGACACAGGTTACACGTTGTTATCTAGGAAGTAAGAAAAAAAAAGGCTGTCAGATATTGTTATTACAAAGCACTTTAATTTTGACAGAGGTTTTCAACGTAAACTCTGGCATAGACGACATGAAAATCAGAGATAAGAAATACGAGGATGGCAAGTAGTTAAGTTGATCAGAAAATTGTTTTCAGTCATAAAACTGCTACCATAATAAAAGAACACTTTCACGGATCCTTAGTTCATCATATAGATCCCAATACATACTTCGTCAGTAAGCTTGTTGCAGTTCAAAGCATAAGTAACAGAACTCTAAGTTGTCATCAGCGCACTGCAGTTCTGATAGACGATTGTCACTGGCGAGATTCTTTGACCAAAAGCACACCAGGCTAAAGAGTCCTGTAGGTAAACGCTATTTGATATCCACTCCTGGTTGATCTGCGAGTAACACATAGATCATTTTAGCAAGGTGAAAATCGTATGAGCGAGAACACAATCTTGTTCTAATCCACATGAAATTCGGAAATATTCTCAGAATCGATTACGATGAAAGGCAGGTTCAGTCATACCATCGTGCAGGGCTTGGATCAGGGAGATGAAATGATCAGGATATCTGAAGCGATCGATGACTATCCATATAGTTATCTTTGGTACACGGTTGAAAGCCTTTTTCCTGATCACAGAAGACAAGTAAAACGTGATTTTGTTGTTCTCGGCACTTCTCTTGAATTTGCATGACAGACAATCCCGTCTATGGTTCCAAAGGATGCTTGGAAGCAACACTGCGATTCTCGAAGGACTCTTTCTACGATGACTTAGAGATGGTTCAAGAGTATTCTAGCAAAGATCTCTCTTAAAACAGTAAGAATTTTTTTATCTTCCCTCTTGAATGGTGTATTTGAGATCATGTGGGACCTGAAGTGCACCGCACGTCTTTAGAAACAGGGTAAATAGTTTACTTTGCAGCAGCAGTCCACCATACTGCAGCAATTCCAATTCGATGTTATTAGGTCCTGGGGCTTTACTTGCTTTCAAACGTTTCTTTGCATTATGGTACTCTTGACATGACTCAGGAATAATCATCCACAGTTGTCATGGATGGAAAAAGATTTTCAATAAGTATTCTGTTGCTGTTGACTCGCGATTTATGAAAACAGAAAAATCCTACTTCCAGAGGTCTAGGCTGCCGTGCGGGTCAGTTAGAATGCTAACATTTTTTGCTGCAATCAGAATGCCATTTGACCACTTTACAAGAAAAAACAGTAGATTGATTCCAACATACTGTTGCAAAACTCTTACTTTCTGTTGCCACCAAGCATTTGTTTTGCAGCTCTCTCAGCCGGGTTTGTCACTTTTGTTTCATCTTCTTGTAGCAAATTTCTTTAAACCTAGCTCTTGGATCTTGTTCGTAAGGTAACCGTACCTTTCGATTTTCATCGATCACACCGTTGATTTCCACTCCGTTGTCATCGAACCAGGTCCTGGTTCTTTCTTTTAAAGAACCTAATAGGGCATTTGGCAGCTTCGGCGATGATGGTTTTCAAGGTAGACTATTATTTTTCTAAGGTGTGATGATTCGCTAAGTTGGAGTTGTTCTTATTGAAATTGAAGCTTGATATCCGATTCTGCTCTCATGGTTCTTGAGTCTGGAGATGTCAAATTTACGACGAGAAGGAAAAGTATGGTGGAACCTTGGTTTCTTGTCGATCGTAATTTTCATACGCGAGAAAACCAGACGATGTTCGGCCCATCATTCAACTACACAGTGAGCTACTGATACAAATATTCTTCTCCTCGTTGGACAATGATATAACCGAGAAGGTGCCAGTATTTTCATCGTAGATGCAGCCAAGTGGTCTTGATGCGAATTGAAGTGTAGACTAGAAGCTCCCGGTTTCACCTAAACCTGCTCTCAATATCCTTATTCCATCGCCGTCAGATCATATGAATCTTCGTTTAAGCATAGACATAAGGTGTAGGAAAGTAAGACGAGCATTAGAAACAGGTAATTCAAAGTCGTACAACAGAAGAATGTCGATGCCGTGGGTTTGATTAATGTGGGTCATAACTTGCCAGGAGATGACCCACGCTCTTTGATTTCAAGAACTTTCTCTGCATCACATGAAGCATGAGACATGCAGGATCTAGCAATGAAAGTCGAATGGTCTGCCACAGATTCTAAAATATACTTGAATCACATCTTCATAGCCAGTCCGTCTGACATTTCCCTCGTCCGCCAGCATAAATCGTTGAAAATATGCTGGCGGATGCCAGCATAACAATACGAGAAGTTCTTCTCCTGCTTTGTTCACCGTTGCGGAGTTACTGGTTAATGGAGAAGAGTCAGCCCGTGACTCCTCTTTAACAGTTATGTCTAGGCTGTATCCATGTGGAGCCAAAAACGGGTTACCGTGTACCCCTTACCCGCCTGGAATATGGCTGGGATGCTAGTGACTAAAGCCACTCCTCTCTTTCAATATGTCTCCTTGGGAAGCGTGTGATTGGTAACCAACAGAACTAAAGATAATGTATACATATGTGTGCATGCATCTATGAATATATACAGATATGTATGCGTGTGTGCTTGAGTATGTGTTTGTGTGTGTACCACCGCTATTGTTAATGCTGAATTTTAAAATCCTTACATCACAGAAATACAGAACTTCATTACTGTACTGGTTCTTTTTATTTCTCAATAAGCGTCAGATAGTATAATTTCTAGGAACCAAAGTATAGTATACGTCTCTGTTCTAAAATCAAAATTTCTTCTCTATTGTATGGATTTTGTATCATAAACATAATTCAACTTAATAGTTTCTCAGATGATATCTGGTGTTCACCTATGTAGGAGCATGTTGAGCGAGAAATACCATTCCCCAAATCTCACTCACTCAGTCTACCGATAATCAAAAACAGATAAACGAATACTACAGATAATCTAATCCGACATGACCTTAGCAGTAGCGGATTTGACCACAACTTATCTCGACCAGAGTTGATTTAAAACCGCTTAACACTAACAATAATAATAGATTTCTCATATAAACATAAGAACCAACTGACAGTATACAGGTGAAAGTGTTGCATTCAAAAGAATGGTGTTGGTGTGTTATATAGACCTAAGTAGGCTTTGATGAAAGAAATCTCTGATTTAAAGCATTCTAGCCATGACCACTCTGTTTCATCCGGCATTGTACTTCAAAAATAATCTATTATGTCTTGTTTAGTGTATTTCTAAAGATCGTCGCATGGAATTTTGTTTGCTATAGCATATCGAATGACCCTATGACTTCACACGAGTTTCTTCAATGGCAGGTGTTTGCATTATCCACTTCATAGCAATGCAAAGAGAAACGAGCCAACTTTGATAAAGCGTAAGAAATAACATTATTGAAAGGAAGTGCTGCAAAGCAGTCTGTCTACAATCTTAAGATACTGTCACTCAGCAATTTCATTGGATAATGGCTTTATGATACGTATTGCTGATGATGTTGATTTTCTTGATGTCAAGATATTCAGTGACTTCATTTCCTTCAAACACGTTATGATGGGAATTATACTTCAGCTATTCTACAAATAAATTGTTACTAATTGCATTACAGTAGCGTTACGTATGCACTTTCAAGATTATAACGGTCATGTTTACAGAACCTGGCATCAGTCAAAGTGTTTAGAATGAAGGGTGAGTTCTTAAAAGGATTTTTTAAGACATCGAAATGTTCTTTTTCCTTGAATCGTCATATTAATGTTTGTAGCGGATTTGATCCCGTATCTCTATATTCTTTGAAGTACAAATAAGTCTTTAAAGAATGATTATTTAATAACTAAATGTTATATACTTCATTCAGTTCTTCATCTGATTGCTGAGTTGTTGCTCATTTTTATGCATCACGAAAATTACAAACTAGTTATGTTCAGTATCAAGCTTGAAGCAAATTAGAAATTAAAATTAAATATTCTGTGTATGTGTATGCAATTTATGTGTAGAGTTCCTTCTTAATACTTTTCGATATGTATTTCTCATCAGTATAGTTTTGCGTGCAATCTGTATTCGAAGTGAATTTAAATCTATGTTAAGTTCTTCAAACTTTTGTATCGTTCATAAAAGTTTCAATGATTTCTCCAATGAGAAATCATTTAAATTGATAATTGCTATTTAAACACACTTTAAATTTGTTCCCTTCTCGTTCTTAACGCTTTCTCAGTAACGTTTATGGCAAGCATAAAACATACATAGCTTCACTACAAATACAGAATTTACAGACATATGCAGGATTAGGACATAGTTTATTGAATGGCCGTATTATTTTGGCCTTAGAGTTATTCCAAATAAAAAACAAAAATCTATTTGTAAGACATATCTAGACCAGATTCATTCCGATGCATATTTCAACTAGTAACATTTATACCTGCAATGTTGTGAGGGATTTATACGATACAAGACGAGCAGTGTACATAATGTACAGTATATCTTTCAGCTCAAAATCAAATGACGCCTAAATGATATTTTGCAGCACTGATAATATACCAGTACTAATTTACAGAGAAACTAGAAAAGAAATTGGATTTCATATTTTAAGCCTACCTATTTTTTCTCGAACACTAAGCCTCATAAAACTGATTACTCGGTTTCCATGGCATATAACAGACGGTAATTACAACATTCGCTTGAGCGGAACACCAATCGGCTGAAGAGTTCAAAGCAAGCAATTTTGAGAGAAGGGGCTACTTGAGTCGTTCCTTATTTTAGCGAAGGTGTGAAAGATAAATTTGACCTCAGCGGGACTTGAACTCAAAATGTATAAGGAGCCGGAAGAAATTCCGTTAACCATTTGTCGAACGCTCTAACGATTCTGTCTGCTCGACGCTTTACTTACGCCATAGCATAAACAAAATTCTATCTTACAGTTAGGAAAATCCATTTTCAGCATAACAACAATACCGTTAATAGGTTGTCGCTCTTAATAGTGTCATTGCCTGGTATTCGATAGGTTGTCAAACTTCTGGCCAAATATGTGACCATTCTTATCCTCTTGCCAGTTTTCTGTTGTTTTATTGCCAATACATAAAACGCTCAAATAACCCGTGCAGCAAAGTGCAAATGGAGAAAAACAACAGAAAATTACCATCTGTAACAAGACGGAAAATTCGTAATTTTAGAATGTTACTCATGTTTTCTATTGGCTTACCCTAGAGATTTAACTGGACGTTGTCATGCTCTGTAAGATTGGTTTTTCTCCTAAATGCACAACATAAAGACAATGACCAGTGTACTACACCAATTGACTAATGGATTATTGCACTCACAACTGTTCAGTATGTGCACCATGTATAGTGTACTATCAGAAACGTTTAACACATACGCATATACGTTGAAGCACATTACCGATTTGTAAATCTAATACTGTAGATCACTTGAAGATGAGATGGCAATTGCATATTTGGTGATATGAACGATAAGCCTATACACATCAGGCTAACAACTATAAACCTGTTTATAAGGGAATTCGATGAAAGCATGCTGCCAACATCGGCCATTTAATCATTCAATACGCCATATTATTCTGCCGTGTTTTATGTAATGTTTCGTTCTTGTCTCTGTTAACAAATCCTTACGGAGTTATTTTCGATGACAAGCCAGCGAAGTATGTTGCGTTGAAGAGAATCTACGAATAACAATTGAATTCGCAAGTGTGAATCAATATAACAAATGTTATAGACTGGATTATGTACACAAGCATAAACATACGTAAACATACACAAACAACCACACACAACATATACGCACATACACACACACACACACACACATATCTTTGATTGGTTTCGTATAAGGTTATATGCATGAATGTATGTATGCTTGTATATGGTAATCTAGAATTTGCCAATGAATATTGTTTGGCTTTGAGAAACTTAAAGAACATCCCTTGGGTTTCAAAGACTGACAATAATTGTGTGACAATAATAACGGTTCCAGTATGATATTCCGTTCTGTTGGATATTCGTAAATCAATTATAACAAATGAATGCATATGAATAGTAACTGTTTGACAAATAAAACTTGACATGCACAAGGACAAAGTGAATCATGAAACTTTTAATCAAATTACATTTGAGGAAAGCGTGAGATTACGTGTATTTCTATATTCATATTGTTGGTACATATTGTTGAAACGAAATGCATCTAAGTGTGAAATTTCATCTGTATTTATTTGTACATACTATGTATTTGGAAACCTTTAGCTTGTACGTTTATGCCTTTTTCTGGTACAATGCAACATATGTATGCATCAATCTGCATTTACTTTTGTACGCGTATAAATGTCTATTGGTAGCACATGTGTTTCTGTATCCATCTACTTCGAAACATGCACACACGCACACACAAACATTCACACAAACACAAAGACACACACGCACGCACGCACACACACACACACACACACACACACACACACATATTCATGTATATACATATGCAATTCTTGATATCAATGTAGTTTCTGACAGATATTGTCTTCTACCAATTCAACTAGTTCTTCTTCTTCTTCTTCTTCTTCTTCTTCTTCTTCTTCTTCTTATTATTATTATTATTATTATTATTATTATTATTATTATTATTATTATTATTATTATTATTATTATTATTATTATTATTATTCAGTAGTTTTATTTTTATAACGTGCTTTCACTTCACTACCGAGCGCAGCTCTGTGCGCCTTGGGTATGTGCTGTGGTTTGCTGTGGTGCTC
>NC_068992.1:26803593-26807852 GCF_001194135.2 Octopus bimaculoides
GTTTACTAATTTCGTTGAGAATCGATAAATCTTTTCTCTTTCTTTTATTATTATTATTATTATTATTATTATTATTATTATTATTATTATTATTATAATAGCTTGTTGTATTTTTTCAGGTTCTGTGCTTTATGAGTCCCATTTTTTTTTTTCGATGTTGATAAAGTCAATTATCTTTAAAGAATTAAACATGGGTTTTAAGGATGATAGACAAAAATCGACGTCCGCGGAATTTGAACTCAGAACGTGAGGACGGATGAAATACTGGTAGCATTTTGCCTGGCGTCCTTACGATTCTACCGGCTCGCCGCCTTACATTTATAGACAATAATCCTTTCTATTACAGGCACAAGGCCTGAAATTTGGGATAAGAAGATGAATTGATTACATCGACCCCAGTGCGTAAATCATACTTAGTTTCTCCACCCCAAAAGTATGAAAGGCAGAGGCGACACAAGTGGTGTTTGAACTCAGAACATGAAGACGAACAAAATACCGCTAAGCATTTCGAGCGGCGTACTAAAGATTCTGCTAGATCGCTGCCTTAAAAAAAATTACAGATAATAATCTTTTCTACTCTAGACACAAGGCCCGAATTATTTGGGGAGGGTGCCAATCGATTAGATCGACCCCAGTATGCAAATGGTACGTAATTTATCGACCCTAAAAGGGTGAAAAGCAAAGTCGACATCGGCGGAATTAGAGATAATAATGATTACTATGAATAGTCTTTTCTACTCTAGAAACAAGTCCTGAAATTTAGTGGGATAGGGATAATCGATTAGATAGTCCCTAATGCATAACTGGTACTGATTTGATTGACCACAAGAGGATGAAAAGTGAAGTCTGTCTCGGTAGTATTTGAGTTCAGAACGTAAGTAGCCGGAAGAAATGCTGCTAGAAATGTTGTCCTAAGAATTAAAATGAATAATAAAGTGTCGAAGTACTGTTAGCAACTTCAAGAGAATTCCATGCAAAACAAAATAATAACGGTCATTATATTGATAAACTATACCAACGAAGCGGTTTCGAATATCAGTTGAAGACAATTTACATGTTTCTTCATTTGGGAGAACATAAAATATAAATATTTTAGTAAATAAACTGTATGGACATAACGATATGTTCACCATTCGCAATAAAATGTATCACGTGAGGTTGATAGTCTTCCTGAAAATGGAATATTTTTTATCGCGTTCCCGATCACATGACCGATGACAAGTAACAATTTTTGGTCACTAACGACGCCAAAATCTGTAACTTTGCTCAGCAGAGTCGTGTGTGTAAAGTATGCTATCACACCGTTCCTTTGCTATGGTCGTTCCTTGGCGGCGTCACTTCTCACTGGGTCACTCAAGGGCGACTACTCCCATTCGGTTCAGAGAATTGCGCCTGATCAACGTCATTCGTTAAATGATCCACAATGTACAGTTTTCAACAAAGCACCTTAAAATACAGTATAAGTTTAAATGTCTTTTAGGGTTTAACTCTTCTGGAATTGTTGAGTTGATATAATAGTTATATATGTAAGTACGCATGTATGTACAGGGTCCGCCAAAAAAGTATGTATACACACTCCAGGAAAGAAAAAATTTGTAAAATATTTTTAATTCAGTGTTATCGCAATTTGATGAAACATCGAAATTATGCGAGCGGTAACTATACAAGTTAAATATTTATACAGATTTTTTTATTCTTGAATTGTGGTCACATTTTAGGGAGCTGACTGTGTAGATAGCTATGCAATTATGTGCTTACGTATGACAAAGATGAAGTTAAAAATATCGCAGTTTAATAGTAGTTACAAGTGTTTCAGTATTATTCCATTACTAACAACATCACACATAATTTTATGGGAGAAGTTTCACAAGACTCGTGTAAAAATTATACATAAGCTCAGCCTTTTCTTCTACTATGGCTTCATGTGACTAAAGCCATGTGAGTGGATTTGGTAGACGAAATCTGAAAGAAGTCCCTGATCTTTAAACGGGTTGGGTTATCGCCCTTAGACCGTTTCAGTCAGCAAATCTTATCGGCCTACAGGAAGAACGGATAGAGTACATTCTTTTGTTTACGAAGTAACTCACCATAACAGTTTCCAATCGCCAGTTTGATGAGCTGCTGTATGCCTGCGGCTACTGGAGTCTGAGTAGTCGTCTATAAAAGTAGACGCTTTATAGATGCCAAATTATTGACAGTCTATCACTTGACATATATTTCATTTCATGTAAATACTTCACTGCTCTATCCTTTAGTATATATGATCCACTAACGATCGTATGCGTGTGTGCGTGTAAATGTTTTGTATATGTACACATTGTGAAGGCAAGATAGTATTATTCTAGCTAGAACGCATTTAATCTGCATGATCGGTCTGGATGATTTGGTACTAAATATCAATAAGATCTACGAGGGTGAGGATGAAAAATTCCTGCCTTTGGGTAGAAGAAAATATGAGAAGATCAGTTAATTATGATTTTATTCGACATATTCCCCTCTCAGATTCACACACTTATTGCAGCGGTCCTTCGTTTTACTAAGCCCTATAAGAGAACTCAGGATGTTGGGCCCCCAGCCAGGCCTTCCGCGATACCCTTAAAGTCAGGAACGTTTTAGCACCCCCTCGTAACTTTGCATAGTACTATCAAAACTAAGGCCGCGTTCCAATTTGTATTGTCCAGCAAATGACATAAAATTTTGCCTTATTTTTTCAGTCATTAAATGAACGGTTTCTTGCATTGTAGAGCTCACAAAGGCATTTCTGAGTTTAATCAACTTTAACTTCATTTGGACAGTGGTTTCACTTAGTTCGATACAAAATCAGTAAAACCATGCATAATTAGAAACACTAAATCGGAAGATACCTATCAACTAAAACTAAATTTTCCCGCTTTGTATGAACTAAATCTTTCACGTTCAACTAACCTAATTCTGTAATCACAAATCCTCTATTCGTACTACTTATAAAAGTCCGCGACATATAGGCTAGCTGTGGCTTCACGATAATGTGATTATCTGATGATCTCTCTTAAAATATTTTTTTTCATACACATAAGCTGCGAAACGCAATATTATTCCAATATTATCTGATTAGTCTTCTGTTACAATTCTTTGATTACAGTCTTCAGATGTTTCGTACACACACACGGAATTGCGTAGGTTCAGTCACACTTACCGCGCGCGCGCACAGATACATGCATGCATACATAAATATACACACACGTACATACACACCCACACAAACGTATATATACATACTTATGTGACCTGTACCTGATGACTATGCCGCAATGCCAGGCGTGTTATAACATAATTGTTTGGCATGTTCTCAGCACAAGAAACGGTGAACAAAGCAAGAGAAGAATTCGATTAGAAGTTGTGTTATCCTTCTGAAAGGAAGGTTTCATCCATGGAAGTACTGGTTCAATACCTAGTATTTATAGGGAATTAAATCCCTTAAAATGATAAATATATGTATAAAAACAAATAGTTTATATTCATACAAGAGAAGAAAAAGAAACTGGAGATTATTAAGTAAATAATTGTTTATTATTAACAGCAAATTAATCTTCTTCACTTACAGCTGTTTCAATTAATACATCGTAAATATTAAGTAAATATTAAATTTATATTTATATGACGTGAGCATAAAAATCTTCAGAGGGAAAAACGTATACCCTATTTAATTAATTTTTGTAATTCCAATTACCTCCTCTATCTTATCTCCAATCAACCTGTAAACCTCTCACCCGAACATATAATAATTCAAATCATAATTTACAACATACATTTTACTATAATGAATCCATAAACCCATATAAAACATCCAAGGGTACATTGTTCCTCTCAGGATATTATGCTCAGGTCATACCATTATGAATTTAATATTTACTGAGTATTATTTAAGACAGTTGTAAGTGAAGATGTTTAATTTGGTATTAATAATAAACGATTATTAACTTGCCAATCGCCATTTTCTTTTTCTTTTCTTATATATAGATGTATATAAATTCGTACTATTCAAAAATGTCATATTGATTTGTCACATATTTCTCCTGACAGATGAAAGAGCATTGTACATTCGATCTGATACAATACCATTCATTGCATCTTCACATTTATTTATATTTATATCAATCATCCTTACGTAAAATATGTGATACATGAAGCTGGCGCAATTACACGCCACATTTCGTCCAGTGCTCTATATTTTGAGCTTATCCAATAGCTTTACTATATATATATATATATATATATAT
>NC_068992.1:26808018-26814825 GCF_001194135.2 Octopus bimaculoides
ATATATAATGATTTACTTGGCCCTGAATGGATAAGATAGATGTAATTGAATTTTCATTTATATATAACTTAAACTTATTTTCTCGGCCCGTCATATGTGAAACCCAAAGTCAAAGGCAATACCAGTGAGATATGAAATCATAATGTAAAATTAATAGTTTAGTCTTGTGGCATAGCGATTAAGTAAATAAAAATTCCTGTGATATAATATCATGTGTTTTTTTTTTATTTTGTGGTTTTTTAAATATTTTTTACAAAATATATTATATACAATAATTTTAGATAAATTAGGTAAAGAGACAGATCTATAAATTGAGCAATCTCATCAAATAATAAAACTCTATTCTATAAGTGTTTGTCTCATGCGTTGAAATCTATTACCAGTATTAATTATTACGAGTTGCATTGTTGCTGTTCCTGACAACAATAGCCAGAAGGAAATAATCATAGATTTAGCATTTGAAACAATAACAGATGTAATGATGTAATTTAAAAAGAAGTTTATGCAGAAGCTGAAGAGAATAATTACTACATGTAATTTCGGATTCAAAACGTTCTGGTTAATGATATTAATCGGTGATATTTGAAAATATAAAGTATTTGAGCTAGAACTTCTACCGACAAATAATAACTCTTTTACTCGTTTCAGTCATTTGACTGCGGCCATGCTGGAGCACCGCCTTTAGTCGAATCAAATCGACCCAAGGACTTATTCTTTGGAAGCCTAGTACTTATTCTATCGGTCTCTTTTACCGAACCACTAAGGTATGGGCACCTAAACACACCAGCATCGGTTGTCAAACGATGTTGGGGGGACAAACACAGACGCACAAACATATACACACACATACATATATATATATATATATATATACATATATACTACGGGCTTCTTTCAGTTTCCGTCTACCAAATCCACTCACAAGGCTTTGGTCGGCCCGAGGCTATAGTAGAAGACACTTGCCCAAGGTGCCACACAGTGGGACTGAACCCGAGACCATGTGGCTAGTAAGCAAGCTACTTACCACACAGCCACTCCTGCGCCTATGAATAACTGAATAATTACATTTTATATATCGCTAATGACTTATAGTAATGAAAATCTATTTAATGACAAAGACAAGCAATGGCAACAGATTGTCTGAAACCAGTCGGGCAATTTACAGTTTTTTATTTTTTATTTTAATGATTTGATGAGAAGAAAATGTTCGAATCTCCCTCATGTAAGGCAAGACTTAACTGTTTGCAAGTATATAACCAGGAGTTTCACAGTTTATTTCCATATAAAATTAATTAATACATCAATAGTACTTTAAATATGAGGATGTTCTGAAAAGTTTCTGGTTTGCTGTAAAAGAAAATACAGGAGTATCAAATAATTATGATTTTATTTAACATATTCCCCTCTCAGATTCACACACTTATTGCCTTGGTTCTTCAGTTTTTCTAAGCTCCATAGAAGAACTCGGAAGTTTGGGCTTCCGTCTAGGCCTTTCGTGACCAAGCCTAGTACATATTCACTTAGTTCCTTTTAACGAACTGCTAGGTTACGGTGACATAAAACACGAATACCAGTTGTCACGCTGTGATGGGGGAATAACACAGACATAAAGACACACACACGCACATACATGTAGTATGTATGGTCCTTGTTATTAGATATACAGTAGTAGGTAATTTAAAGGTAAAACCGTGGTTTAATATATAAATAAAGCGATAAGAAACATACTCTCATCGTTATGAAATGACTTTAAAACACTAATGATCTACTTCTAACTGTTATTATTGCTCAGTTTCTTATCGCTTTATATATATATATATATATATATATATATATATATATATATATGCATACGCACACTTCGTTTCAAATTATTAATGATGTAACATTTGTTTATCTTATTTAAAATCTGCTCGCTGAAATTCAATGGAATTACCACAGAATGATGGCAGCAAGTATTAATGAGTTGACTGATAATCGCGTAATTGTGGGCCGTAAATGTGACTTAACGTCTTCAGAGTAACGTGTTATTACTTCAGAAGTTGCAAAAGGTAAATCAGCATTAGAAATATCTACAATTATTGGAAGATACCACCCAACTGTGAGAAGATTTGTTACAGATCCTACTCGAGCCGATAAAACGAGAGCTGTTTTGCAACGTTCTCCGTCACGAATTAAGCGTCAAGGTGTAAAGAAGTCAGGTATTACAAGGGGAGAACTTTTCCAGAGCATTGTCGAAGCAAATGTATCCAGGACTACAGATGTCGTCTTCTGAAAAAGGTCAGAAAACCAGTGCATAATTTAGTGCCTTCAGATTATCATCTCTTCAGCCCCATGAAAGAGGCTTTGAGAGGCAAACATTATTCCAGTGACGATGAAATGAAAACTGAAGTGGCTCAAAGAACAGTCAACAGAATTTCACAGGGCAGGGCTTCATGATCTCATTCAAAGTTGGAACATTGCTATTGAGAGAAACGATGGCTATGCTGAGAAGTAGGGATGTGATCAGCTTCATTTTGATGTAAGATACATGCTCCTGTGTTGGCAATTATCCCTTTCCTAAACGAAATGGCATTTCTCGTATTTCAAATAAACGTTCATATATCCTTTACTAACCAGGTCATCTATTTTGAACGCTGTTTTGTTTTTGTTTATTTCTATTCTTCCATGTTTATGACGATATTTTAATTTCAGTTTATACACCAAACAATTAAATTGGTCCAAATTACGATGAAAGTAAACAAAGTTTGTTTTAGAAGCGCTGAGATGTATTGAAAGATACAAAAATAATTTTTTTTTATTATCAAACGCGTGATGCTAATAAATAGCGTGATCACGATAAATTATCCATGCATTGCAGAACAATACTTTACCGACCAGCTATGAGACTCGAACTCACATCCCTGTGGTTACGCGTCAAGTGTTTTACCATTAAATTGGTATTTTCTTGTTTACATGAGTTTTAATTACACCTCGCTAATAATTTGGAACAGTGAAAGCTTATGTAAATTTGGTAGATGGCCATAGGTTCTGTGTGGTTTTACGGAGCCTCACATTTTTAGACACCACGTGCATATAACTGTTACCATCATTCTGTGAATATTTCGTTGAATTTCAACGAGTAGTTTTGGTGTCGCTGGTTAAACAAGTACACACGTCGTTTACTATCTACATTTGTTTTCAAATGACAGCATTAGATAAACCCGTTTACACAAACATCCATTTCGTGTAGATGATGGGTCGTGTAAAACCAATCAAATGTAAATGTGTAATACATCACCTCAGGTATCGACACCGAAATACAAATATTTGATGTCCGAAAACCAACTCCATCTCTACATTCTATGATGTATATCTTTGCCATAACTAATAATATATTGTGCAGCAGGGAAACCTTCAGCATTATCTATGGAGTTTCAGGAACTTACAATCTATGATGTTTATGAAAATCACTTAACAACACAATATTAATTTTCACAAGTTTTTCTTACTAATACATAATATCACAATCGAAAGAGTAATTAAGACAAATCGAAGCTGGCATCTTTTAAATATGTTATGCGAATGTGATTAAATCCAAAAAGAATAGACAGCAGTCTTACAAACTTATTTAAATGATGTGAACTGTTTTAAAATAATGCGTTTACGAATGACAGTGAAGTGACAGGTGAATAGTGTCTGAGGTATCTTTGCAAATGAGTTTTATCGGTTATGACGGCTACATAGGAGCGTCAGTGCAACCTCCCGCCGTTCTAAAAAGAAAATCTCCATCAAATCACCTTCTAAGGTTTTTAAAATGGAAGGAGAAATTGAACGGTTTATATTTAGATATGTAAACAAAACATTCTTAGCTGAAATATTATAGGTCAGCTCAGGTATGACTGTCCTTTGGGATATATGATGAGATAGTATATTAAATAAAACGAGCTTACGTGTAGTGCGCTTGCTATTTTACAACCTCTCTTTAATATCGCTCGCTTGCTATAAATCACATTTTATTAAATGATTTTATATAATATTAAATGTATGATGCAACCAATATGGCTAGTGTTATAATTAACATCATCCATTTTCAGATATATACAACTATTTACCAAAACCAATACACATTTTCAGCCTCCTTACCTCTTCTATATTAACATGTTATGTATTTATTAACTCAGTAGATTTCCAGATTGTACTCGCTTTTAACGCTGAAATGAAGGGCAATAATCAAGAAACTGAAATATCTAGTTGATTCTACTACATCCGTACATTATAGTCTGTTTAATTTTGAGATAAATACCGATGTTCATATGATGAAGTAAGTTAAGCAATCGTAAAAACCTATTCTGAATTAGATGAATGGGTTATTCTTTTAATGTGGTGAAACATGCTGAAAATGTATGATAGTACATGCTCCTGTAAAAATATGGGCCTATAAATACGCATCCTAACCTATTATCTGCTCTCTTCAAGAAGACGCTTGCTGTAACAATTCTATAAGAAATCCTACTGCATAGGACATAGGCGATCATGTCTTGCTACAATTCTCTCTTTGTTTCCTGTAACCTCTCCACTTTCTGATTAGGAGAATGAAAGCTCCTTACTTCTAACCACTTTAAGATTGACATCCATATCATCCTTCCCCCTCCTCTGTTTCTTTTCCCTTCAATCTTTCCAGTCATCATTAAATTCTCCAGTTCATCACATGACCACGAAATCTCAGTTGCTTGGTCCTTGTCTCACGAAGCAGTGTCCTATTTACTGCGGCCCATGTCATCACTTCTTCATTAGACATTTTCCCCATGTTATCATCAGTATTCAATAACATTAATACATTTTCTCCAAAAAATAGGGTAAAGCAATTAGCAAAAGTCATTGCTTACTACTCAATAATTTACCAAAATCGTATTACATTTAATATGATAGAAATATTTGGAAAAAAATAGCACACAGCTAAGTTTGCAATGTGTTGAGCTGAACTAAAACTTACATCATTCTTTGTTCACCAGTTCATTAATGCAGAGTTTTTTAATAAGAGATTTTCAGCCTTTTATAAACTCAAAATTATATCATTTTTGAATTATTCTTAATCTTTTATATCTTGTGCAGAACAATCTTCATTTTACATCAAACGAATGTTTGATATATAAAGCCGCTTATTACCAATTACAATTAGAAAAAGAATTTTACATTGCTTCTTTTCCCCGTTTTCTGTATGCTTTTAATATTCTATGTATTTACATATTCAATATTTTGCCGATTTTTAGGTTTACTTTATTGTATAACGTATCGGATGTAATTGTAAATGTTATTAATAAGCACAAAAAATTAAAGAAAAAATAAATAAATAAATAAAGACAATGATTGAAGTCAATATACTTAAGATACTTGAGGAAGAACAATTTAAAATATAGGAGAGATTTTAAAGGAATACTGATCAATCATTTGTGATATTTTCTGTTGATAATTCGCAATTAAAGGACCGGTTTCCCTTGAGCTGTATCTTGATTGCTGTGAAATTTACTAATCAGGAAACAAGGATAATTTATTTCGAGTAGGACAACATAGAATATGTAATGATAACTTCACAGCGCATTGAATATTGAGAGAAACGTGAAAGATATGGTGAGACTGATTGGGTTTGTAAGGACGTGTGTAAATGTAGTGATGTAAGTGTATGTTTGTCATATATAAGCAAAACTTTGTTTGCGCTGGCATATTAATTTCATCAATATGTTCATAGTACAACAAACTGGTGTATTGATTCACCCAAGGGCATAAACATTAGATGCGCCATGCAGAAAAAAACAAACACATACACATATACAAAGACACATACATAGACACACATGCACACGTACAGACGCATACATGAGCAGATAGATAGATAGATAGATAGATAGATAGATAGATAGATAGATAGATAGATAGATAGATAGATAGATAGATAGATAGATGGGTGGATGGATGGATGGATGGATGGATGGATGCACTGACAGACTGACAGACACACACACAGATAGATATATAGACAGATTGATAGATAGGTAGGTAGGTAGGTAGGTAGGTAGGTAGGTAGGTAGGTTGATAGGTATGTAGATAGATAGAGAGATAAATACATGCATAAATACAAACATATATACATACAAAGAGAGATGTATGCATACATACATACACATACATACGTACAAACATACATACATGCATACATACATACATACATACATACATACATACATACATACATACATACATACATACATAGGGTGTAGTTTATGAAAAAAATCACAGGAGTCATTTTACGGCGTCCGATGACATAACAGGCTTTATTAAATACGAACTCTTCGGAATAGTATAGCCATTAACCTAAGAGACCTTTTAACTAGCCACCGTGAGGCGGAAAACAGTAGAGTGTAGTAATAGGTGAGTAAAAATGTGGACTGAACAGTAGTAATGTTGAAAAGGATTATAACGATGGCGCGGTTGAGGGTGCTAATTGTGTCTTTCTTTTTCAGATTATTACCAGCAACATGATGGAGGTAAATGTGATTCCCTAATGTCATTAGCAATTACATAAACACTAGAGACGAAACTCCTCTTCCTTCTCATCTCTACACACACATATTCACATGCACAGAGATTCACATACACACATACATATATACATACATATGCACATAAATACACACACACATATATATATATGGATATATGTGTGTGTATATATATATATATATATATATGGAGAATTCACGAAAAAACAAAAGACGAAGACAGGTGGTTTAGACAACAAATGTATATATATATATATATATATATATA
>NC_068992.1:26814976-26817701 GCF_001194135.2 Octopus bimaculoides
TGTGTGTGTGTGTGTGTGTGTGTGTGTGTGTTTACACATTTGTATATATATATGGTAATCCATTTCCAGTATAGACACAAGGCTTGAAATTTGGGGCAGAGACGAGTTGTTTTTATTTACCCCAGTGCTCAAATGGTACTTAATTTGACATTGAAACTATAAAAGTCATTCTTTGCCATTTATTTACTATATATTGTCTTATTCGAAATGTATTGATATTTCTCAGATTTATCAGACGAATAAACTATTTAAATTTTGTTAAAATTTCACCAGTGCAGAAACTCATTTCTCCCCTACTTCCATCTTATTTCTCAATTGTTTTTGTTTCTTTGCTACTGCATTATTTTAATCTTTTTTTTCATTTGTTTATTTTTCCTAATCTTGTCTTGCCATCTTTTATTTCTTTTTTTCTTTTATCTTTAACCTTCGGGTACCGCCTTCGTCTTTTTATTCCAAATATTTGTACTTTCCTGTCCCTGCCACTGAGAAATTTATATCTTTCCATATCTTGCAACCACAAACCTTAAACCAAATATTTTTGAAATATACATTTTTACATGTCGACACAATCAAAACTCGCAGACATTCACACGTTCACATACACACACACATCCTATGTCTCTCTGCAGGAAGTCCGTCATCTAAGATGTCTTTTGGGGTTTGAACATTTGTCGACGATTCCTTAACTTTACATTTTCTACATAAGAATGTTAGTACTACACAAACTAATTTTTACTACTGGAGAGAGAGGTGATCCATATTTCTCTGGCGTCTATTCTTTGACCTATCCATCATAAGAGGTCTTACCAGGTGCTTTCTCCCTCTCCTTTTGCATAGCTCTCAGATTCATTGAAAAATGCAAGCTATTACACCAAAACAAGGCTAGACCGTGTGGTGAAATGTTGTACTGTACTACAGGGTGTATATATAGATGTTTTAGCTAACACTGTGGACGCAAATATGAACATTTTGCCCGTCAAAAAACTATCTTCTTGTCTGTGAACAGAGTAAGTTGTTTCCGATTACCATTTCACTATATCTCGGTTAAATGGATATATAGGTATCTTGTGTAATGCATTGTAGTAAACCTCTTTATATTTCAGTCGAGATCATTGTTTTACCATTCGACTATATATTCTTGACACCAGATATACAAAAATATATTCTAAAACTCCATAGAATGAACAGATATACTGCAGAAATGTTACGAGAGTTGTTATGTACAGATTAATAATTGAATATCTGTCTTTCTCAATGAATCAAAACCGGTTTAGGTGTAACTAGGTCTAACATGTGAGACCTAAAAGAACAATTTCCAAGAGAAGCTAAAATATGTATCGAGAAAATAATAACCATTCTTAGAATTGAGGTAAGTCAATAGATTTTTGTAACTTAAATAACTTAATATGATCTGTGTTGATGTTTTTTTTTTCTGTGTGGCGTCATTTTCTACAGACTTATGGCTAGAGTGGTTCTAAACATGGTGCTTTAATGTTTGTTCTTGTTCAACCAACATATGCAAAAGTTGATAAATGAATGCGATTTTATTTTATTGTGAAGAAGGTACAAATCCAACCATTTTGCCTACGATAGCAGATGACATTATAGTAGTGCTCATACTTTCAAGGGGATAAAGGCTGATCTGAGTCAAATTTGCGGTTCTATCTAAAAGTTCAATCGACCACACAGGGGTTCTCTCATTGCACATATTTTCATTTTCCTGGATAGCAGATCAATTTTATTTGTCGAGTTTTAATGCATTTATGAATTAGGGTTCAATTAAACTAAATCTTCAGGCATTATGAAATTATAATAGTTCATTAAGCAAATAAATACGACAGGAAAACATAATTTCTTTTAAAATATACTTTTTATAAACCATGCGTTCAATTTCAAAATTTACATGTGAATGCCGAGAATGTAAATTGTAACAATCAACAAGTTATTATTAGCAGTTTAAAAGGGATTATTTTAAAGATTTTATTATACTCTTCTTTAGCATCCAAATTCGGAATGTCCGACAAACATTTCGTGTGGTTAAAATGTAAGAATAAAGCATACTTAACATTTATCAAACATAACAAACGATAGAGTAAAATAGAACGTAATAAAAACTATGTATTATGCTTATAAGTTATGAAATTTATGTCGAGAATGAGATGTTTTCCAATAAAGATTTATTCCAGTAGGAATTCAAGTTGGTATCATCGGTGAATTGTTCTCCTTGCTATACATCTTATACCAATAACATTAGAAAAGACAAAGACCAATACAATTTCTATGCTATCATCCATTATAATTTATAACCTTCTAAAATGTTTAACAGAGATATTTATTGAATCATGTCTTCATAAATTCGATTTGAATGAGTAAAAGGTCCCATATCTTGCAAGAATTTCTTCAACAGAAAATGTAAATTTCTATTATTTCTGGCATTCGGTTGAACACGTCACAAACTACGTCTTTATATACCTATTATTTCACTAATGAAACAGTCTGGCAGAGGTAACTACCGTTCGGTATATATGTCGATGCCTTGTGTAGCTTCTATAATGTCGCTGCAATGTTTCTGAGATCACCTTCCCTTGTATATATGAGTATGAATTCTTGTTAAAATATGAGTCCACAAACATCTGTAAACATTCTTATATTCACACTTATAGACGTACAAACATACGCATGATATATATATATATATATATATATATATATATATATATATATA
>NC_068992.1:26818799-26830336 GCF_001194135.2 Octopus bimaculoides
AGTGCAGGGGGTTCTACTGAAAGGGTATGTTCTACTGATAAGGGATTTAATAGGGTTGCCTGGCCTTTCAACCACCTTAATTCATAGCTTAAGTTTGTCTAGGGCCCTTCTAAAGCGGTACGCCAGTTCGCCTCTAGGGGTGGTGTCGACGAACATGACGCTCTGGTACTTGTGGCTATCGTACCATGAGCTTGCCTTCCGTATTTTCTTCTTAGTCCTTTCTATGGTGTTCCATGATTTGCTCCTATATATATATATATATATATATATGCTCGCTTCGAATCGAACCCAAGATAGGCGGATACCAATATTTCGCCGAGGTGTATTTTCTCGCCTGGTCTATGACGTTCGGGTGTTTTAACACAGACCGTCATTAGGGAGTCTCCCTAAATGCTATCCCGCATCAAAATTCGGTGAATAAGCAAAACACATGTATTGTGTATGCGCGATCGATAATGTCTACATTACCAGAGCTGCTTTTCATTTGTAATTTACTCTGTGTGTTTGTGTGTGTGTGAGAGAGAGAGAGAGAGAGAGAGAGAGAGAATGAGAGATAAAGAAAGAGAGAGTGTTTGTGTGTGTGTGTGTGTGTGTGTGTGTGGGTGTGTGTGTATGATTTTGTGTTTGCGTGTGTGTGTGTGTATGTATATAGTATATGTATATTAATACATGCGTGTGTTCATACACGCCTATATATATGGCTGTCCATTTCTAGTGAGGTTGTGTTCTTATCTGCTTTACTGTCAAGTACCCCATTTTTCTGAATATCAATATTTAGAAAGATGTGTGTTCTCAGATACATTAAGCTCGCTTTCTTTTTGCATTGAAAAGTTAGCAAAGATACAGTTTATGCCTTCTTTATTACACCCTATGTTTATCAGCGTTATTAATTTTGTATGTACTTCTTATAATACATTCATTGAAACTGCCATTAAAAGAAACTAAAGACGGCAGGGTCTAAATATTTTCTGCAGAAGAAACTATGATTGTTTAACTATGAATATTTTGAAGCTTCAGTCCTGAAGATAAATATACGTCAGTTGATGTTAGAGATATCAGTAATTATAAAATGTCTTTAAGTATAATAAAACGTGAGTATTAAAATTACTATTCTAACAATAACAAGATAAAAGAAGACGATCAAAGAGCTTTCTTCTCTTTGATCGAAAGTACATTGTGCAGGGTTTAAAAAGAATGCACGCTATTCGATTTTAATAAGATGAAATCTTATATAACAACCTTAATAGAATGAACTAATGAAATTGAAAATTCCATTGTCACTAAAATTAAAGGGTAGAAACACAATAATAGCAGTGAGACAAAAATATGGTTATTCGACGTGAAAGAATGCAGCTTATACATTGAACCTAAGCATATTGAATCAGTTTTCTATACAAACTTATAAGATTCTGGTAGCGAGAAATAATAATGGTTTATAGTTTGAACATTCGAGACCACTTACTAAATTATGTATCTTTGTTATCAGAAAGTGTTCTCGATGTCAATTTCTTTAATGTAAATTATGTCAAATAGACTGTCCTTAACAAAACACTTTTATCGATTACAACCCTACTTCTAATATATCATCTATTATTGTATTCTGGTGGTTATGAAGATTTAAGGGAGTTAAATATGTATCAGATTTACAACTCATAAAACTCATGAAATGTGTGTGTTTTTCGTTTGTCCTTTTACTGAAAATATTCATTGTCTTAACAGTAATTTATTGATTGATGGCAATTCTGCTAAGTTTTTGTTCTTATGAATAAAATATATGGTATATATCTGCCGGAAACTACAGCTAGTCTGGGTCATAATTAATGAATATAAACAGCTCAGATTTCAAATACATTGGTGTAATATGACGACGCTGAAAGAGTTAACATTAAGCGGGAAGAAACGATTTGGCAAAGATATTTACTTATTGTCGCAATTAGATGCATATAATGGGACAAGGAGCGGGGAAGGGAGTAAAACGTAGTAAAGAACATGTGAGAACATCCCAATGTGAAAAGTAATTCAACATTCTACTGCTTTTGTTCAAGCATGTCTGAAGAACAATATAATTCGAATCATTTTCCAGTATTGGTAAAATCTGCTCTCTTATAATAACAGAAATTCGGTGTTAATTACACTTCCACTTATGATGTATACATGGCATCACAGTGAATTAAATTATTCTTATAATTAGCTGCCTAATAAAAAAAAATTGAGTGCAGTACTAGAAATAATTCATTGATGTAACGACTCTAAGCTGCTCATTTCGACATTGAAATTTCCATATAATTATCCAGAAGCTACTGAGCCAACAATACAAGGGGAGAAACCTGAGAAAAAGTGAGAATGCCCTTTGTTCAGAAAATTGTAATGAAAGATTATTGAGTGTTATTGTATTGTTTTTATTATAACTTTAATTATAATGACAATAATTAGTGACAAATTTAATTACAATACATGATATAAACTTGGGTGAAAATCAACATCTTAATATATGGAAAGATAAACAGACAAAAACTGATATCAGTGCAAAGAGTAAATTAACAGGTAAAACTACAGAAAAATGCTCCTTTATGCTATGAAGTTTGCGATATAATAAAATGGAAGCTACGGAACTGAGGATACAAAGTCAAAATTAAAAATCAGAAAATAGCAAACTTCACTCTGCTACTTGAAGTAGATTAGAATACGACGCAACTGCCACGCGTAAGGAAGATAAATGTATTGATGAATTATTATAAAACAAAGGTCTGTTATATAAAACTTCTCAGTTATTGTAGAAAACATGAATGCTCTAGCACTTTGCAAAAATTAAGGACGATATATGTTCGCTAATTTATTTTCATATATGTTTAATGAGCAGTAATGTTGATACGTTGTCATTGACATGATTAGTGAAAAAAATTCAGCACATCTTGATGAAGAACCCAGGCCTTAGATGAGTCGCAGTTGCAAATGGACAATAGAAATGAGTCTGAAAGACTGATAAAGGTTGTGAATCACTGATTCAGAAAATATGAAGTAGCATGTGAGAAGTGAGAACTGAAAACTTTCAGAGGAAAATCGAGCGGATTTTGGAGGAAACATAGAAATTCACTCCGAGTATTTCGTTGTCTACAAAGCGATAAGACATCATCTAGAAAGACACGCTGAGAACTATAGACTGAAAACGATGCTGTGGGCTCCAGAAGAGAGAGTAAGTCTAAAGAGATGCAGTAAAAAGATGGCATTACATAAATCTACATGACTGACAAGATGGAGGTGGAAGAAATCTGTGAAACAATTTACACGAAAGTTTTTAAATTATCATGAACGCCTGATGCTCTACCATCACATGATTTGGAAGAGGTCTCATTTATTTTGCTTAATGAAGTTGAGCATCCTTTAAAGCCGATGAAGAGAGATAAACTCCCAGGGAAAGATGGCATGCTAATAGAAATATTAGTGGGGTAGAGGGGGTAGAGAAGAAAAGCGGTGGAGAACCATCGCTATCCGTTGTAATTGATATTTAAATGAGTTAAAAGTATCTTTAACACGGATGAAGTTGAAGGTTATTTTGTTTTATGATAAATGACGATGAGGAAGATCTGCGAAGCTACCATATCAGATAGATTTTGTGTCACTTCTAGAAGCAAGTGAAAAAGGCGATTTTACGACTAGGAATTCAAATGGTCAAACAATCGAATGCTCATCGTCGACATCGATGGAGATTCCACAATCGGTTTGCTTTACATCTGTTTAATGTATTGCTCTATTGCTAACTTTCAACCCCTATAATAATAACTCTTTTGAAGAAACTTGGTAAAAGTAACTCATTGGTGAAGATAAAGTCTATGTTATTGACAAATACATGCAGGAACATGACATCAATATATCTACTGATGTAGAATGTTTGATGGTTGGAAACATGACGTGTGCAGGAATCTAAATCTTAACTTCTCTCACATTACCATGCAGCGTAGCCTCTCGTTCTTTGTAAAATAAAGTAAATATACACATACACATGCAAATATATATTATCAAGTTGATCAAAACTTAAATTTCATTACTTTCTCATCTGCATCATATACTTCATAGACTAACTACATTCATGTAAATTCATGAGGACTGACCAATCGATATAATCTTTATCTTTCAATTGCATATGTTACATAATTTTCTAGAGAAAGTCAATCTCCATAATAAAGTAGTAGAACCGTTCAATTTAGAAAATTCCAAGCAGAAGTAAATTTTAACAGTATAAACAGACTTTTGAATTGCACCAATACTACTGAACAATTTTCGAAATAGAATTCCGTTCCTTGCTGCTACAAACTGACAACTATATTTATTTCATTAACAAAAACAGTATAATGCTGTATCTGTTGCGAAACAATATAGCAAGTCGTTTTCTTCTTGACTACCATTGCAGATGGTCGTAGCGTTAAATGTATTAATATAGATAAAATAACAACTAAAGCCCCAAAATATGTATAACCATTGCCGGTTTATAACACGTTAATGTCTCTCTCATTTTTAGATAGTTCTGCTATATTTCCATATGGAATCTAAAATTGAAGCTTGAGATTACAGCGTATAATAACATAAAGATTTATATATGAGGTAGGAACAATCTGATATGTTTATAAACTATGAGAAAATCAAACTAAACACCAACTCAAACAAAGTATAGCATTCTTAGATTTATATACTTTAGCTTTACTATTCCGAGAAGTGCTGAAAGGTCCATGGGTTTAAGGTATCACGAAAGGCCTGGTTGGTAGCCCAAAAGTGCGAGTGCTTTTACAGGGCTTAGAAAAGTTGAAGGACTACTGCAATAAGTGCGTGAATCTGAGAGGGAAATATGCTGGACAACAGCGCAATTAACTATATTTGTATTTTCTTTTACCCAAAGCGAGGAACTTTTCAACACCCCTCACAATTAATAGAGGTATTAATCAATAACTGAAATATATTAACTCGAATTTTCATTTGCTCATATTATTTTTACCTTGGCTGAGCACTTTCTGTATCAATGAATATCGCAAATGGACAACATAGTGACACTTTAATTTATACTAAGCTCAAACAGTTATGGGTTCATACATTTTATTTTATAAAAATACATTGGTTGCTTATATTTACCATGCATCTCTTCGAATGAATATTTTAGATTATACATCGACTATCTTTCTTGGTGACAAGTTTTATCTAAAAGTTGTTCGTATAAGTTGAGCTGGTTTATTAGTATTTTGTCCTTTAAAAAAATTATTTATGTTATATTTTGAATTGGCTTTATGGTCCATCCCATAGTTTTTACGTAACCATTATTTTCTACCACACGTCACTGTAACCGCTCATCACTGAAATGTCTAATGATATGAGGTGGTAGTTGATTTTGCATCATTACCACTGCAATTTCCTCGACGATAATTTCAACGTCGTTCTCATTCTATGTTTCAGCAAATTAGTTTCAGTGGATCCATTCCTTTGCAGAATATTGGATACCAATGTTTATATTTTCATCTAAATCTGAAAATTCTGTATTGTTGATATTTTAAAACTCTCATATTTGTGATTTTAGATTTTCGAAGTGATTTTACCAGCTATAAAGGTGGAATTAAATTCGGTGCTAAATGCTTATAAATTCACACTTAAAATAGTGTTTCAGGTTTGTAAAGAACCAACCTGAAGGATGTACAATTGATGATATATCACGTCTCTAAGATGAATATTAACTGCTTAAGACAGTGGAATGTCTAATAAAATGCATCTCAATTTAATCATAGCATACGTGGATGCGTATATTTATGGCCCAGAATATAACAATAAGGCTCCAAATATTTCATTTGTTAAATGTGGTGTGTAAGTGACTATACGTCCTAAAAGACTCAAACGGAATATTGATATTAATAGCTAGAGTTAAAATTTTGGCAGGGCGGGTGTTAATGTCTATATTGTGTGAACCGAAACTGCTTATAGACAGAGTCCACCACGATAGATATGTACTCAGAAAATTTAAAAAAACTAAAAACTTAACGGGTTATTTTGTCTAGAATTCTAACACTTCTACCGACTTATAAACTTCCTTTTGTCGAAGGATTAATATAATTGATAATTCAAAACATATGACAACATGCAATTACATTAAAAGTCGAGTTTCTCAAATATACGGATTCGAACGAGATCAGGCGCATGTTTCGACTCTTCATAGAAATAAGTTCATCATAATTACAAGGGTAAGTCAAAAATTATCCACTCTTTTGCCACAAAATACCTTTATTATTTCATAGTGCCTTCTGCGCATGCGTGCTTATAGTTGGTACTATTGTGGTCACGTGATCGAAGTTTGAACCTCATCGCGCTAATTTCTTTCTGGCTTTACAGTGTAAGGATGCCGCTCCACTAACAATGTGCACCAAAGAAGAACAAAGAGGATTGATCCGAGAGTTGGTAATAGTGAACCAGTTCACCAATGCCATCTCTTGAGCTTGCTGAATCTTCTCGTCAATGGTGGAAATTGACGGGTGACCTGCTCCTTCTTTGTGTGTCACGCTTGTCCGGCCACTTTTAAACTTCTCGATCTACTGATACACACTTCTACATGGTAGTGTACTGTCCCCGTATTGTGCTAAAAGCCTTTGATGAATTTCAGCACCTGACACACCTTTCGACCAGAGAAATCGGATCCCTACTTTTCGTTCTACTTTGGTACACATTGCTAGTGGAGCGGCCATACTTCCACTGTATTGCAAGGAAGAAAAATGGCACGATGAGGCTCAAACTCCGATCACGTGATCACAACAGTACCAACTATAATCACGCACACGCAGAAGGCAGTGTGACAATAATAAAGATACGTAATGGCGAAAGCGCAGATAATTTTTGACTTCCACTCGTATTTTTCTAGAAACTTAGAAATCATGTATATAGCAACATTCTGCTCCAAATTGTCTTCCTATACTTTTGCCTAATCAACGATCTATTATTGTGTTTTTTTATGATTATATCAATTATTAATATCCGAAAATTTCTGATAACATGTATTTTTATATAATCGTTTGATCTTTTACCATCCGATATTCTAAAAGTTTCTGAAATTTAAGAAAATATTTCGTATTTGAATATTCTTCATAGGTTAAACGTTTCATACAGTCGATAACTTTGACTTAAAATGTATCAGGTAAAATCATAATTCCTGCATTAATATTCTCCTAATTTAGATTAAATTGTCTTTATCATGATTGCTTTTAAAAGAATGGGTGTGGGATATGTTTTCTTAAGAATATACCGCATTTTATTGATGCTAAGTTTTATCCGTTTGATTAACATTTAAAACAGACAGAATAAATCATAAGCTTTATTATTCAACAATCAAACTGAAATAATATGTCTTTGTTTTCGTTGCCGTATTGGACTATAAATTCAAAATATTTACCTATTTACCTAAGTGTGTATCGCTTGAAAATGAACAAAATATCTGTTATTTTCCAATAATAAACAGAGGTTCAAATCACACAAAACATCTCCAGAAAATAGAAAATTGCTATTGGAACTGTGTCTATAAAGAAAATTATGCTTACCAACTAATGAAGTTATAAATGATTGTTACAGATATTACTTTAGAAGTTTCTAAACTAAAATTAAATTTATAATATTAATCTTCACTTGAAGAAGAGAACGAGAAAGAAGTTATATTGGCAAATAAAATATTTTTATTCCATCGAAAAGTTTTTATTTCAAACCAATCTTATTTGAAATGTTATTACTTATTACAATATGGAACATTGATGGCAGAATCGTTACCATTCCGGACAGAATGCTCAGCAGTACTTCGTCTGTCTTTACGCTCTGAATTCAAATTACACCGAGGTCGACTTTACCTTTCCTCCTTTCGGGGTCGATAAATTAAATACCAGTTGAGTACTGGGGTTGGTGTAATCGACTTAACCCCTTCCTCGAAGTTTGAAATTGATCTTATGTTTATGCGTGTTTACATGTATGGGTGTGTGAGAGAGTGTGTGTACGCGCGTCGTTTCGTCTTTTGCAGTTAACAAAACTTGATCATTCTTGGCTGATATTTTCGCTTTCAAATGCAAATGATGCAAAAATAAACTTACTAAATATAACACCTGTTTCAGTGAGTTTCCTTTAATTACATTGAATCGCAATTAGTCTAGTTTGTTATACAGGCATAACTCACCCTACGTCGTTAATTGGTTCCAGAAGACACGACTTTAGTCGAAAAACCACTTAGGTCAAATTAACTTGTCTCTAGGCTACGCTAGGCCGAATTTACTTGTCTCTAGGCTAAACCAGTAATAACCATTCCCAGTTCTGTACTTTATTTATTGATGCATTTTCAATAATACATGGTTAATAAAAACCTACTTTAAGCTTACAAACAAATATTTTTATTTTTTAATACAGTACTGTAAAAAAAATAGTAATCGAAATTGACGAATGCAATTTGGCGGTGTTTACGGTACGTCGTGCACGCTTTATTTATGAATACGGTTTTCAATAAGACATGGTAAAATATGAGATCCAAAAGACCGATAAATAGGACAATACAGCTGATTTCATGCTTTCGTTCACTAAGCTACACTGCTTTATGTTGTGTATGTTAACGCATTTTAATATGATTATATATGTACGTATTTAAATATTTTATATGCTTTTATTCTTATCTATTGTACAATAACATGATTTTATGTGGGTTTTTTACGGTTTTCTAGTGATTTTGCGATTCCAATAATTGTTACAGACAGACGTAAAGTTGAGTAAAATGACTTCACTTGATTTTTATTTTTCCATATATTATTTTTGAAAACCGACGTATAATCGAGAACAACTTAAACCAAATTACCTTAAGCCGAGGTATGCCTGTAGTTTATATAAATACTATGTAGAAGCCAACGTCAGAGTATATTATTCGTCTTATAAGTAGCAACGGGTTATTTAGGCAACGAGTGTTCTTTAATTACATGTGTAATAATTTGTTTTCGCTCATTCACCACTTACTTGCGATTGTTTGAAATATATACAGGTACAATAATATTTAACACGTTCGTGTACACTCGAACGTGAAAAGACCGGGATAAAAGACCGGGATAAAATTTCTCTCCGTAGACATTATTCATGAAATAAACTCTTCTTTTCGTTTAACGCTGTTTGGTGCGCCTCTAGTTTCCCTAATCTTTGCTCCTATAAACAAATGCATTATTTGCTGTTTCAACATAAGAGAAAAACGTCTTATTGCTAGTGGACTATGAATGAGGGTTTCGGTTCCCGTATCTGATGAAATGTTACGACGAAAAGACGCATGCATTCCACGATCCGACAACATTATTCATATGGTAGGGATCGATTATCACACAGATTCACTATAGGGAAACCTTTTCTCTTTGACAATTTTTACAACAATTCTCTTTCCGCATTCGAGTCTACGCGAAGGTGGTCAGTATAATTGTGCACACATATATTTGAATCAACCTTGTTTCGTTAGCCTTGATATAATATATAAACAATAATTAAGACTACTTACTCTATATTCTTTACAGAAGATATAAAGGGTAGAAATTAAAGAAGTCAAATAATTCCTATTCTTCTCACTTCGTGTCATCATTATTCTTTTCAACTCTAGGCACAAGGCCCGAAATTTTGGGGGAGGGGGCCAGTCGATTAGATCAACCCCAGTACGCAACTGGTACTTAATTTATCGACCTCGAAAGGATGAAAGGTAATGTCAACACAGACGAAATACCGCTAAGCATTTCGCCCGGCGTGCTAATGTTTCTTATTTCTTTATTGCCCACAAGGGGCTAAACATAGAGGGGACAAACAAGGACAGACAAAGGAATTAAGTCGATTACATTGACCCCAGTGCGTAACTGGTACTTAATTTATCGACCCCAATAGGAGGAAAGGAAAAGTCGGCCTCGACGGAATTTGAACTCAGAACGTAACGGCAGACGAAACACCGCTAAGCATTTCGCCCGGCATGCTAACGTTTCTGCCAGCTCACCGCCCTCGCGTCATCATTATTTAACGAAATCTTGACATTCATTGAATAAAGGAATACACGCTTCCGACAATTTATCGGATGATCATTTAGTATTTGGATTCTATAAACTGTGAGCCAACATAATTTTCCGTATTACAGAACGATGATAATACTAGTTTAGCGGGATTTACTGGAGCCGATTACAGTAAAAAATGAATGCTTGTTGTCTCACAGTTTCCACTTTAGAGTAGACACAGTTCAGTGAATTCCCATGTCTGTATATACATTGATAGTAGAATCGTTAGCATGCCGGTCAAAGTGTCTAGTGGCATTTCGCACGTCCTTAAATTCTGAGTTCAAATCCCACCGAGGTTGACTTTACCTTTCATGTTTTCGGGGATGATTAAATTAATTACCCGATAGAATAAGCTCTAGGCTTAAAAAGATAAGTCTTTGAGTCGATTTGTTCGACTAAAATCCTCCAAAGCGGTACCCTAGCATAGCCGCCATTTAATGAATGAAATAAGTATAACTAAGAGTTAAAGAGTCAAATATGATTTAACTTGGGAATAAGTGGTTTCGTCAAAGAGTCGAGATTTTATAAATGAATAAAATGAAATATATAATCCATAATAGTTAGTCCGACAAAATATATTTTGTTTCAACTATTGTTCATCAGGCAAAACAATATATATTTTGTGGGACTAACGAGTATGTATTAAATATCTTATTTTATACGCAGTCAGAATTTTCTTTCAGTTCTCTATTCTGAGTGGCTAGACATAGCTCCTTTTGGACATATCAACTCCT
The DNA here is from genome assembly GCF_001194135.2 of Octopus bimaculoides. Lineage (NCBI taxonomy): Eukaryota > Metazoa > Mollusca > Cephalopoda > Octopoda > Octopodidae > Octopus > Octopus bimaculoides. Next base: position 26,829,592 of record NC_068992.1, read on the forward strand.
ACAAAAACACTTTATAATTGTTTATATTTTCGGAAACATCATTGACAAAAGCTTTGTGCGAAAATGGGAATCAATTGTTAATGATATTTTAACAGTAAATATATCAGTGAATAGTATATGCGTGCAAAAGTTCGTGCACATATGTGTTTTTGTATATATTTATATGTGCATATGTGTGTGTATATTTTACACGGTGACTTGAAAAGAATGTAAGTAATGACTATAGACTAAAGCTGATCTTGAATACAATTGTATTGAGAGAAAATTATAGTTCTTTAGAGATTTTCCATCAATGAAAATATTAATAATTAATTTCAAATATTCTTTCACCACAAAATAATTTCAAAAGAGCAGCCAGATTTATGTAAAAAAAAAAAGATTTGTTGTATGATTATAATTAATTTTCTTATATGGAAATGGTAATTAGCTTGAAACAGTTTTGTAAGTTTGGCTGATGGCTTTGTGTACTCAGTAGATCACGCCTTTTTTGTTTGTAAAAGTACATATATTATTGTATTTAGATTGACATAGAAACATTTATACACGTATAGAGACGCACGAATATATATATATATACATACATATATATATATACATATATGCATACATATATATACATACATATATATATATACACATATAGATATATATATATATATACATATACATATGTATATATATATATGTATATATATAAACATATATATATCTGTATATATATATATATATATATATATATATATAT
>NC_068992.1:26835653-26839007 GCF_001194135.2 Octopus bimaculoides
TGTGTGTGTGTGTGTGTGTGTGTGTGTGTGTGTGTGTGTATGTGTGCGTGCGTGTCTGTGTGTATGTGTGTGTCTGTATGTGTGTGTGTATGTGTGTGTGTGTGTATCTACGTGTGGTGTGTGCCTTTATGTCTTTGTTTGTCCGCTACCACCACTTGAGAAACGGTGAAGGTGTGTTTACATCACCATAATTTCGCGGTTCGGCAAAAGTCCTCAGCAGAATAAGTACTAGGCTTTAAAAGGATAAGTCCTGGTGTCTATTTGCTCGACTAAAATCTTAGAAAGCAGTGCTTCAGCATGATCTCCGTCTAACGACTAGAACAATTAAAAATAAACATTTGCAGTCATTTACAGGCATAGATAAACAGATAGATAGATAGATAGATAGATAGATAGATAGATAGATAGATAGATAGATAGATAGATAGATAGATAGATAGATATTCATGAATGCATTTAATAAATTGTTTGAAATATTATTGTCATTAGATCTATCCTGTTATCGATCACTACTTTTTTTTATTAACATTATCTTAATCTTTTTTACTATAATCTCTGTTCCACGCCTTTATGTAATTACAGTCGGAAGTTATAGTGAAAACAACTTTGTCATCTTTATTCCAAAATAAGTAAGAAACAACTAAAACTTGTCACCTGTAAATCTTGTACTAAATGTATTAAACTTTAATTAATGATAGAATTAGATTACAAACTTATCAAGAGCTACTGCGTTTAAGTTTTTCTAGTAGGCGTTCTATCTTTCTAAAATTCCACTAAAATTGTAAAATGCAGAAATATTATTCCATGTTCTTCATGTAACATTCGTTGAAGAGGTAATAATTAGTAATTCTGAAATTTTTACCTTTGGACAGCAATACATCCCACTTTTCCGTTAAAGTTATGTGTGCAGTATCATAAAATTCTTCTGATCTGTAGAACCTTTATATTCACATATATGATGTGTAATCGTTACTGCAGACGTTGGAATACAGATTACAATAACCAATCGTACGATCGCTAGATTTATCGTATTACATCACTGCAATAGGTGAAAGACATTAGAGATATCCGAAATAATTAATACTTGGCCCCATTTTAAATAGACATCATGGAGTAGATACCGCTGTAAAATCTTAAAACCATTGACAACTGGTTAACAATCAATGTAAGTTTTATTACCGGATCCTTAATATAAAATTGGTGACGTGCCGTCTAGGTTGAATGCCATATAGATGATCTAACTACTTGTTACTATGACTAGTATACATCAATATGTTCACAAGTCATTTGTACACTTATTTATGAACAAAAGATCGTACACAAAGTTAAATATTAACCTATTCTGTCGGTTAAAAAGAGAGTTATGTTGTTTGCTTTTGTAAGATGGAATATTCAGAATAGATTTATCTGATCATTTGTTTGTCGATCTCTATTAAAAATATCCTGCATGTAAAGACGTAGGAATCAACAGTACAGAAGTGAGATACACACCAATTTTAAGTGGGTCAGTACTGTATAGGTTTTAACTAAACCAGACATGTTTGTAATTGTATTACTGCCTCTGCCGCTTAAGATAAAGCAAATGATTATTTCCTGATGTTCCAAGTACACAAATTATAAACAATTGAGATAATGAAAGTTTATGATTTGTTTGCAAAAAGGACAGGAAATAACGTGCGGTTAGGAACTTTAAAGAGTTGAGAGCAAAACTTATCAACAGAGTAGATAAATTATCAAACTAAACAAATCAAAGCGATCAATTGTCAGCATTTGATCCATCTGTCATACTTGATGTTCGCTCTATAAATATAACACAATTTATTAAACCATGTATCTATGCTTTGTTATATATGTATTAAGATAAGGAAGTCTTTGAATTTGAAAATCAATTGAAAACGGTGTGATGATATTACACTTCAACCCTGAAGCAAATTCTATTCAAAGACCTCAGCGGATTTTCCGATCAAATGTATATTTATATATTGAAATCAAGATCTACTCTTCTAACGTCCGCGTTGGAACATTTACCAAAACAAGGAAATAAGCTTTCGACTAATTCTTCCAATAACAAAAGATGTTTGCTTTCACTGAGAAATAGGAAGTAGTTTATTTTCACACCTATGGCGTATAGTCAAGTAAACGGATGAATAACAGCAAAGGTAGACAATTGTGTTAGCATTTATTGAACTTTACTTTTTATTCTTGCTCTGCTGGGTTGTTAGACGATAAAGAGTCAAGTTACAATGTCTTTCATTTCTTACAACGTTCGTAATTTGAGTAGAAATAAGACAAAGCAATTGCAAAATATTTTAAGTAAAAGTGTCCTTTCATTTTAAGCTAGCATGCGACATTAGAAACTAGATAAGTAAAGGAATCATAGCTTTTACAAGAGAATTTTTTTTTTTTTAAATGTCAAAAATATTTCTCCCACATGACTTCCAAAAATAGAAATAAGGTTTAATATAACAATAATAAGAGCCATTGAGCAGGCAGAATCGTTACCGCGCCGAAATAAATGCTTAGTTTCATTTCTCCCGACTTTACGCTCTGAGTTCAAATTCTTGCGAGGTCGACTTTACTTTTCATACTCTCGGGGTCGCTTAAATAACTACCAGTTGAGCACTGGTGTCAATGTAATTGACTTATCCTCTCACCCGAAATTACTGGCCCTATGCCAAAATTTGAAGCTAATACAACAATTTAATAATGATTGAATTTTCTTGATTAAATGTCTTTGTAATATTGGTGCTACATTAAGGCGGCGAGCTGGCAGAGACGTTAGCACGCCGGGCGAAATGCTTGGCAGTATTTCGTCTGTCTTTATGTTCTGACTTCAAATTCCGCCGAGGTCGGCTTTGCTTTTCATCCTTTCGGGGTTGATAAATTAAGTACCCGTTGCCTACTGTGGTCGATCTAATCGACTGGTCCCTTTCCCAAAATTTCGGGCATTGTGCCTGGAGTAGAAAAGAATATTGGTGCTACATGCCTATAATGTGCATTACTACTAGTCGTTGAATGAAATAGTTATATCCTGACTTTTTATTTACTTAGTTTACGTTGGACAAATGAACGCCACATGAATATCTCATCTTTATGTGCATTATTTAAAAGAATAACCAGTCAGCTATCCAGATGTTCGAGAATCAACAGCAGGAGAAATACCGATTATCGATACTGTACAAATAAAAGCGTTACTCTAGGCGCAGAGGTGGCTGTGTGGTAAAAAGCTTGCTTCCCAACCACATGGCTACCCGTTCATTCCCACTGTGTGGCTTTTTGAGTAGACTTGGTAGACGGAAATTGAAACAAGCCAATCGTGTATATATATATATATATATATATATATATATATAT
>NC_068992.1:26839255-26841106 GCF_001194135.2 Octopus bimaculoides
TATATATATATATATATATATATATATATATGTATGTATGTATGCATGTATGTATGTATGTATGTGTCTTTGTCCTCTGCCAACTGGTGTTGTGCTTACGTCTCCGTTACTTAGCGGTTAGGTTTTTTTAAAAATAAGTCCTAGGGGCGATTTGTTCGACTACTATTCTTGAAAGGGATGCCCCGACATGGCCGCTATCAAATGACTGAAACAAATAACAGATAAAAAAAAGATGCCGTTCCAAACACTAAATAGGCAATGTTATAAGTACCAGTAATACAATGAGAGCGATTCATAGGCATACAAAATTTTCGTTTCAAATTCTGAGTCCAACAATTTTGGGGGACGGCTAAGTCGATTAAATCGACCCTAGTGTTCAGCTGATATTTATTTTATCGACCCCGAATGGATGAAAGGCAACATTCGCAGCGGGAGTTGAACTCAGAATAAAAAGACGGACGAAATGCCGATAAGCATTTTGCCCTGCGTGCTAAAGATTCTGCCAGCTCGCCGCTTTGTTGACATGCAAATATTAATTACGTTATATTTTAGCACAATTGCATGAGAGAGACCTCACGTCAAATCAACGCTCCTGATTCTATTTCAGAATTAATTCACCTTCGAAAGCATGGTGATTGTTTTGTTTTCAAGTATCAATTGAAAGAAAATACGCTGTGAAACGAAACTCTATTTCGACTACCAGTTTACGCTATTCCCCATGTCATAATAAGCTAACAACTTGGCACAGTGCATGCCAGTTACAAAATTCGGATTTACTTCTTGTTAAATATAAAAGCCAAAACAGACCACAATATGGTAGCTTCATGATATGTTTATGAAAGACAGTGCAAAATCCTGGAGGGATCAACACTCATAGAATTAAGATTTTGAGTAAATCTAGTGTATAATACTGTCTCGAGTAACCATTGCAATATTGTAGAGTTATTTCCCGATCGCTATGTTATTAAAAATAATATCAAGATATCATACAACCTTTACGTTAAGTATCCGATTTTAAGTATTCGTGCAATAAGACATTGTTACAATCTGAAACCATATCTTACCAACAATTGATCAAGCAAATACGAAATTAATAAATAAATTTATTAGTGGGTTGCAAAATTTGGCTACATTCATGTAATAAGTAAACGAAAAATAAACGTACTTGGTGTCAGACAATAACTTGTTTTTACAGTTAAAATCTTAGCTTCTATAATCGATCTGTTTGTTCAGATTTTATTACTAAAAATATGGAAACAATGTGAAGTCACAAATATCGAAAATAACATACCTGTTTACGCCAATTTTTTCAACCAAAGGCAACACACGTGAATCTTCTACAAATGACTCGAATCTTATCATTTCCACAACTTTAAAATTAGATATGCATAATCTATATTTACTACAAAACAAATGAATCAATATACGTAAAATTTTGTGTATAAGTACGTATGTGTATGTGCGTGTTTATTAAATATATATTTAAAAATGAAAACAATGCAAGTTACAAAATGTAAAATACAGGTCGATTGTTAGAATTATTACCTGGTATTTCAATATTTGAGGGTCTCGAAAACTTCAGGAAACATACGAAGAAGTTGTATTGATAGCTGAATTCAGAGCACAGAATCCAGCTATCAACAAATTTTCTCCTTACACTGAAATATTGAAATACCACGCGACAATACTATCAGACGCCCTCAATTTTAAATCCTTTTTAAAACATACACTGTTCTGCATTTAAGAAAAATAGTTAAAACAAACATAATCACACACGCATAGATGCAAACACACACATACATGGACACACACACACACACACACACATGTATATATATATATATATATATA
>NC_068992.1:26841676-26842407 GCF_001194135.2 Octopus bimaculoides
CAAATCTTCAGAAAATTCGTTTCCTTTTGGTGTCATTTTAATCACAATGAAGAAGAATTTCACCACGGTACAAAAATCTAAATTTCTGCAGATGCAATAAGAATGATCGCTGCAAAAATGTCAGGAGAAATAATACATTAGAATTGAAATTATCAGCAATATCTGAATTTAGAAAAAAACGGGATAAATATAGAATATAGTAAATTTCCTTTGAGTTGTTTATTGTATTGTGTTCCAAATTTGTATAATGTTTGCATGTATAATATATTTTATTCAGTATAAATTTCGTTTGATTTCCTTCGATATTATCAGAGTAATGGCAATTTCACTGAAAACTCTTAGGGTTGTGCATACTTCTGTGAGATCGTCTTGGCCTAACAGCCCTTACCGTTTGTTCTCATTGTCCTGTCTTGTTTTTACCGTCTTGTTCTCACTGTCCTGTTTTTGTTTACACTTTCACCCTTCGCAAAAATTTCCAAATTTTAATTAACTTGCTTGCGGGAAGGACTGCTGCAACGAAGTCGCGTATTGTCCTTGCCTTCGGAACGCGGAGTAGATGGAGCAGGGACAACTGGAGAAGGGTAATATTCTTTATGTTGCATGTCTCGTTTCTCTGTTTGTGTTTTTCGTTGTTCGAAAAAGAAAAAAAGTTCGTTTTCTGTCTTCGTCTTTATGTTTTTGTTTCTCATTGTGTTTAACGTTTTTTGTGGTGTCCTGTACACATATATGCC
>NC_068992.1:26842763-26847760 GCF_001194135.2 Octopus bimaculoides
CAGGAGAGAAACCAAAGAGACAAAATAAACTAGCAAAAATTAGTCTCTTAGATAACCCAATATATATATATATATATATATGTATATATATATATATATGTGTGTGTGTGTGTGTGTGTGTGTGTGTGTGTGTGTGTGTGTGTGTATACATCTCATATTTTGCATAAAGCAAATATATAATACAATATCCTATCCAAAATTGAAGCATTTTAGAAACATAAAAGTATCAATCAGATTATGATTAAGGTATATTTTACTCAAACTAGCCGTCTTCAACTACCACTATGCCCTGAAGGCGGCTCAGGAACCAGGCGCATGCGTTCCTCGATATGCCCCTTGGAAGATCTTCCAAAACCTTCTTTACCTTGGCCAACATCCCGGCCTTGATGTTGCAGGTTGTGCGATCGCTGTCTTTCACAACCGCTACCCATGCATAGTACTCCATGGGATTGCAATCAGGAGAATTAGGAGGCCCAAAATTAGGGCTGTTGTAATCAGAATTTCTATATCCACTACTTCTGACATTTTCCGGATGAATAACAAGGAAGCGCATCTTACTGCTATCCATATGGTCTTCCAGCAGCAAACTTCTCCAGCCAGGATGTGACCACTATCTCCAACAGCTTCACATAACCGTCTGAGTCCAAAGATGTGGACGGCATGATGGCACTGTCGCTGGAGACACTCCCAGAGAACTTCGATTTGATTATACGTTGAAAATAACATGGATTGTGGGCAAGCTACTTGTAGTTCTTTGTGTTGTGCAATGGGTTTCGACAGATGTCCCTTTCATCTGACAAGAACCAGAGCGCCCTCGGCTCAACAGGATGTCTCACATTCTCCAAGAGCTTCCTTTGCTGTCGTCAAGAGGTTGTCGTTGATCTTCGCTTCCAGAATTTGTCCGTATCGCCTCTAATTTACGGAAGAAATGTGAGCGAAATGAAAGGGAAAAACACCAAACAGACATAGAAAAACAGTTATGTCTTCTGGAAAAGTAAATGGTTCATGTAACATGTTGGCCATTAGCAGATTTATCACAGAACACATTTGGTCATAGGTTTGCTTGCCTAGAATACACAAAGGGCAAATCAACAATAATAATTTTCAAAATGGAATCCTAAAAACCGAGTTCCTACTCCAAAGACAGAATATACTTCAATGAGCAGACTTGTTCTAAAAGTAATATCAACGTTCAATTATTGCTCTCATATGATATTTCCTACCATATATCCTTCAATGATGCATAAACCACATCCAAATGAAGGTTGCATATCTTATTTTCAACGATTCACTAAGTTGTACGCCATAGCCATTTGCTAACATAGGGGTTGTTGTTTCTACTTCCTGCTTTTCTTACAACTTGTATAACTGTCTCTGTGTCTCTGAACAATCTGCAAGTTCTCTCACAGAAGTCGATTGATACACTCATTGTCCCTATTGCATCATACCTGACAAATCCTACTCTAAATACGTTTCCTAATTATTATACTGAAGTAAAACAGCCTCTTGTTATTCTCTTAACGCTTACCTCTTTTTGACACGTCTAAATTCATTCATTTCGTTACTGCTCCTCATTCTTTGACTGTCTAAACAAATACAAAAGTTTCAAATATTTGTAAATTGCTTTACTACCATTTCCAGGACGCAATACTGTTAGAGTAGTAGAACCGAAAGTCATTGAATATGTTGGATCCAGTTTCTGACATTTAAGAATTTTCTGTGGAGCTTCAATTTCAAACGTTCATTTAGAACATTCTCGAACTGATCCTCATCTCTTTAGTGATATATGTAAGGAAACCCAATTACTTTTTTCTTCCTTATTTTCTGTAGCATATCACTGAATTTTTGTATAAATGACAATATGAAGTTCTCTCAAAGATTTATATTAACGTGTTCCTGATCATAAGTTATATGAGCTGATGAAGGAGATAGCATTAAAAAGGTAGCATAGGAAAAAAATCAAAAGAGAAGGAAAAACAAAACCCGGGAAGGAAATACAAAAGTAGACAGAAAAGATAGTCTTGCTTTCTGTAATGAAAGTTAGTGAGTGAAAAGTTCCATACACTACCGGAAAAAATCATTAATATAACTGATTGATGGTAGAATGGTTGTTTTACAATGAATAAAATAGAGTTAGGAGATAAAAATTGATCGATGTTCCACACACACCGTGGTTCCATTGATAAATTACAGTAATAAGTGATACTGTATGGGATAATACAAAAGCTGATGATTGATCAAATAGTTTGAGCGGTCTATCTTGCTTGAAATAGTTGTTCGTTAATGAAATAACTGATCAATGTTTGATGTTTTCTTAACATCAAAAACAAAACTACAAATAAAAAGTGAGCTTGCTAAGCAGTTCTCAAATATAACTGCTTTAGGGCCAAATGAGTTTCGTCATGGACACCAAAAACTCTTTTGATAATAATAAATTCGATGTTTTAGTTTTTATTTCAGCAAAATTGCTGACGTCACCATGTATCTTACGCCTGCAACACATTGAGGATACAACGACGTAAGATTTCACGATTAAGCGCGAACTCTGGATATTGTCTCATCTATTGCGTTCTCTGTCTGCCTCTTGATATACAACTCACTGTTTTACTCTTCCTTCGATTATGTTTTCGAGACTTCTACTTCTTCGACTATGTCCATAATCGATGGGCTTTTGCTTTTTTCACAATGTTCAGTTGTCAACTTTCAGCTGCTTCTTGTAACACCCAGCCATTTGTCCGATGGTCCTCGTCATAGATTCTCAGCATTGTCGTATTCATCAACATTTGTAACGCATTAATTATGTCCTCTAAAAACTTGTTACAGTCCATCCTTCGCAACCATGAATGCCTATTGGCCAAATGATTGCACGTAGTAACCTTGTTTTTAACTGCGTTGGGACACTTTTGCTAAGCCAGATGTTAGTAAGCTTTTCCATGAACGTTCTATCCATAACAAACCGCGTCGTAATTTCTTTCTTACATGTGGCGTCATCAGAGAAATAGACTCCAAGTTATAGGCTCAGTTCAAACTGTTCGAGCCTGTAAATGTCCAACTTTATGTTAGCACTTTCTTTCTCTTTTCCTAATAATATGACTTTTTTTTCGTATGATTGAGATAAGGATCATATATACTTGATACGTACTCGATTCTATTTATTATTTCTTGTAGTCCGACTTCAGTTTTGGAAAGTAGTGCAGTATCGTCTGCATATCTTAGGTTAGAAATATTCAAGGCATGTATTTTGATGCCGTGTTCTTCCTGTATTCCTCTCGCATTATCCACTTAATGTAGATTTCGAGCAAATACGGAGAAAGAATACAACTCTAATGAAGTCCTTATATAAAACTTAGATAAAAACTTAGATATGTTTCGACCAAAGATTGGTCCAGGCCATGTCTAACTTAATAGCACCACCTGGTAGGATTATCTAAATCCTTTTTTCAGTCAAGTTTTGTCCATGGTCCATTCAAGTAGTGAGTTCTTATTGAGTGAGTTGTATCCAGGTATGGGTGGCTTGTCTGGTATTCTTTGAAGAAAGCTGTCTAGACTCCGTTTAAAGCTGATAGGATTCTTTTCCTCTTTTATCTGTTTCGGGACAATGTTAAACAGGGCAGGGCCTGTTGAGGAAAAGAAATTATGCCGCAATGTACCTATATGTTGTGATCCTGAATTGGGATGATTGATCAAATAGTTTATAAATGAGTATATGTCAAAAGAAGAAAAAGAAAGTAGTAAAAATTTCAACATGCGTTCTGGTTCATTGCTGTATGAATCTGCCATTAAACTTGCAGGACTTGTCAGAAGAGATGGAATCACAGAATGTAAAGGATTTATATGAGGTGCGTAATTTCTTGAAATTAACAAATTACGACCAGGTATTTTATGCCTTTAATTATGTAAATTATAAATTCCAAATGAATGATTATGTTTTTGAATTAAAGATAAAAGAACAAATGGGATGTAAAGATGTATTCTTAGCTCTGCTCCAATCCTAGAATGTTTGTTATCAGATAACTCGATAATTTTAAGACATTTGCCAATGAGCTAACAGAAGTTTGCAATATATAAATTCTATTAAAATTTCTACAACTTGTAACTGGAATTAGAAATATCAAAGCCTAATTTTGTTTGAGGAATGAATTTCTAGATTTTTTTGTATACAAATATAACTTTATGCATATGGAGTTACAGACGATATAGTGCTTAATAACTTCACAATAACTACAATTGCATTTTACTTCATTAAATACGGGACATTACATACAACAGAGCACCAGCGATATTTTACCAAAGTATATGTAAATAAAAGCACAATTGTTTTGTTATTCACAGTAAATATAAGAACCTGCATTTTTTGTGAAGGACTTGGGAGAAATTTAGATATGTATATATATTTCTTTATCTAATCGAAAATGATTATGATGTATTATAGGTACAATAAGGGAAAAGTAAACTCCCCATCGTTTTTTTATCTTCTTAAGATGGAATTTATCACAATGGATTTATGTTATCCCCATTTCTGTTCTTAACTTACAACATAATTTCGCATTCCTTTCTTATCTGACATTTTTATTACAGTAAATGCCAGCTTCACAGTTTGAAAAGGCCATGTAAGGTTTTAGTGATGCCGATTTTTTATGTTTAGACCAGATAAAAAGAGATATATCAAAACTAGTTCTAATGGATAAAAGCAATAAATAAACATTTGAAAGAATGAAGGAGATATAAGATGCCAAACCTGAATTTAGCGCCTGAACGAAATAAAATTACTTTTGAACAAAAAGACAATAGATTAAAGCTTAGTTTGAAGTCTGTAGATCTTATGATATTTAGCGCGTATTTTAACCTAGCAGTCATCTAAAGGCAGATTATGTATTGAAGTAAAAACATCAATAATATTTTCCTATAAATTTCTATTTGACGTTTAGTAGGAACAATATTAGGTGTTATGATATATATATGTGTGTGTGTGTGTGTGTGTGTGTGTGTGTGTGTGT